>NC_086331.1:31077204-31383770 GCF_032445375.1 Bacillus rossius redtenbacheri
AGACGTACATCGATATAATCAAACAGAATTCAAATACATTAATTTTTTTATGAATTTTAAAAAGAAATTTCATTAAAATCGGATAATAAATAAAAAAGTTAAAGATGGTGATCGTAACAAAATGGGCGATGATCTAGAATCCAATATGGCCGTCAAGGTCACGATCGAAGCTCCCCACAGCATGCGGCTTAGAGCGGCTTGACCATGGGGAATTTAAGCCACTATGGGGAACATTTCTAGTTTTTTATTTTTTTATTAAATTTTTATTATTTGAATTTTTTAATGATTTTTAAAATTTTTCCGGTTTTTCTAACATAAAAATTACGGATTTTCAAGATGGCGGTCATGACGTCTTACTAGGTGAAGATATATATACTTTGACATAAGTGGTGGGGGTCAGTCTGCTAGCACCCACCTAGGGGGAAGGATCGGTCGCCATTTTTAATTTCTTTTGCACCCACCGGGTTCGAACCGAGGACTCTGACCTCCGTGTCGTAAAAGTATCATTTTTATAAGTATTTTATTAAAATTTTATTATTTGAATTTTTTTATATTTTTTAAAAAAAATTTCGTTAAAATCGGATAATAAATAAAAAAGTTAAAGATGGCGACCGTAACGGAAAATGCAACGGTGACGTCATCATCCAATATGGCGGAAAACACAATGCCGGAATTTTCGAGAACACAATGACGTCATCCAAAATGGCGGATCCAAGATGGCGGATCCAAAATGGCCGCCGGGGTCAAGGTCAAGGTCAAAGGTCAAGGTCACAACCATCCAAGATGGCTGCCGTGACGTCACAATCCAATATGGCGGAAAACACCACAGACACCACAGCCTGAAGCCTGTCCCCGGAGGAACCAATACATACTACTGTTACACTTTACGTTATTGCCGCCATATTGGACTCTAGAACGTTGCAATTTTCGTTACGTCCGTCATCTTGAAAACCTTAATTTTTATGCTGAAAAATCGAGAAAAAATGTAAAAATTATAAAAAATGTACTAATTAAAATTTAATAAAATATATTTTTAAACGCACTTTCGTCATGCAGTCCTCGGTTCGAACCAGATAAGATCAAAAGTAAAAAAAAAAAAAATCGATAGAGACAACCTCCACGGAAGCCGCCGGCACTTATCTCCCACCACTAATTCCAAGGTACAGTAGAATCCGTTTATTATGACTCCGCTTATATTGACGAACCGCCTATTATGACGTAATAACACAACGAAATGTGGTTTTAATATAAAATTATTTGTAAATAAGTAGGATATAATGACTTTGCTTACAGTGACATGTCGCTTATTGTGACCCATTTTAAATAAATTATGTCCGGTTATAATGACCGGCATGATTCTTTACACCTTCGGCAATGTTCGTTAATTCCCGATGACGTGGCACGTGGCTCGTTTTTGTTTTGAATCTCAGTGTGTGATTGACACTTGAAGGGCACGCATTGTTGTTTGTGATATCCTTTGGAAAAAATGTCATCTCGACGCCGTAAAGCATTTACGATTGAGGAGAAAGGTGCAATTAATGGAGAATCGAACTCTTCTCTCGCAAAGGAATTTGGCGTGGGTCATTCAACAATCTCAATGATTTTCAAAAACAAGTACCGGATTAAGCAATCGTTCAATTCAAATGTTTTGAAACCGAAGAGGCTTTGAAAATCGCGACAAGAAAATGTTAATCAAGCATTAATTCAGTGGTTTAAAATCACGAAAAACAAGGGAATACCTGTCAGCGGCCCTATGCAAAATATTTTTGCCATGCGTTTTGGTATTCTCGACTTCAATTGTTCTGCAAGCTGGATCAGTCGTTTTAAAGTTCGACATAACATTGTGGCGGGAAAAATTGACGGTGAATCTTCGTCTGTTGATCAAAATTCAACAACAAACTGGTTGACGTCTCTGTGGCCGAATCTACGAAGACAATTTTCTGATGATGAGATTTTTAATGCTGATGAAACTGGACTGTTTTACAAATTAATGCCGGACAAAACTTTGAAATTTAAAGGTGAGAATTGTAGTGGAGGCAAGTTGTCGAAAGACAGAATAACTGTCATGATCGCATCAAATATGTGTGGCACAGAGAAAAAGAAATTGCTCGTTATTGGAAAGTCACAAAAACCAAAATGTTTTAGCAGTGTCAAATCGTTACCTGTCGATTATGCTTACAATCCTAGAGCTTGGATGACGTCAGAGCTTTATGAAAAATGGCTTGGAAATTGGGATCGTGATTTGGTGATGAAGAAGAAAAAGATTTTATTGCAGGTTGATAATTGCCCGGCGCATCAAAAGTTACTGACTTAAAGTCTATAGCACTTGCTTTCCTTCCGCTGAATACAACATCAATACTACAGCCAATGGATCAGGGAATAATACAATCACTCAAAACTAATTTTAGAAAAAGCCTTGTGCTCAAAATTATTAATGGTCTTGATTATAATGAAAACAACTCTTCTACGAAAATATTGGTGGACTCAATTCTGATGGTTAATGATGCCTGGAATAAAATGTGACAAAATACCATTCACAACTGTTTCATTCATTGGAAACCACGACGGTTTACCTGTTCAAACAGTAAAACATGAATTTTATGAAGAAGATGACGTCCCTTTATCTTTATGGTCACGAATCCTAAATTCAGATTCTTTAGCAGCACCGAAAATGTGGGAAGATTATATTGACATAGATAGTGCTCTTCTCAAATCCGAAGAACCCACCGATGAAAATATCGTACAGAACATTAATGCTAGGGAACACCTCGAAAGTGATGGGGAAAGGGAAGAGGAAGTCGAGGAAGCACCATTGCCTACCGCAGAAGAGGCATTAAAGGCTGCAGAATTATTATCACGATTTGTTCATAGCAAAATTGAAAATGATAGTAATTTGACCATGGCGACGTCCTCTATTCACAATAGTATTAGAGACTGTTATTACAATAAAATAAAATAAAACAAAAGCAGACAAAACTTACAGATTTTTTAATTTAAAAATGAAAAATTTGTACATATAAGTATCATGTTTGTACACGTGTTTATATGCTAAGTATCTCTATTAAAATACATCAGTATTCACCTAAAAAAGGTTTTTTTTACAAAACGCTTAGTATGACGTCCGCTTATTAGATATAACGAGTTTGTCAATTCCCTTCGATGGCATTATAAACAGATTCCACTATATATATATATATATATATATATATATATATATATATATATATATATATATTGTGCCGAATCAGTGCTACTTTAGGCACGATTTTTTTATTTTCTTAGTTTTACAAAATTTTAAATTTTTTTTATAACTTCAATTTTCCTCCTTCGCCCGCTGCTTTCGCCCCATCCAAACTTGTTCGGTCGAGTGTACCGGCAGGTTAGCTTGTTGAGCAGTATAGTGCTCTCACCGCCGTTTCCCACCAAATTTGCTGGGTCTAGCCGACTACAGGGCTATCATCAGCAACGGTATCCGCTGGCCGTCGCGTTTCGTCACGAGTTTAGCGCTACGCGTGACGAAAGTAGCCGCCCTAAGCTTCCCATGGTCACCTCCACCCCTTCTCGGAGGTGTGCTGAAGTTTGCGGTCTCTAACACGTTTTGGTGTCCTTTTTTCAAGCTCCGCCGCACGTCCCGACGTCTGGCCGGCGAACTCTTCCAGGGCAGGTCATTCACCGGACATACCCCCCACCCCGTCCTGGTCCACAGCAGTCATCGGCCAGCCACGGCAATGACCATCCTCAAGGCCAAAATCCCCCCCCCTTGCAAAATGGCGGCCACCAAGTGCCGCGATGGTCTCTGCGACTCCGATCTGCATGCCCACACCATCTATCGGCGAAAGGACGAACCAGCTGAGAGCGAGAGCGCACTACCTTTGAATATATATACTGTATAGAAGTCGCGAGTGGATAGGATTTACTCTACGTTTTTCAGAATCGTATGATGAGCAGCTTGGGAACTTCACCGCTGCAGTGCGCTGCCGTAACGCCCCGTATCGTCTTAGTTGTTATTTACACGTTAGAGCGCAGCGCTGTCGCCCGCTGTCATTCCCCGCACCCCTCATCCATCATTCACTGCAGCTCAACGTCGTTCTGGGGAAGGGGGAAGGGGTGTTTGAAGAGTTAGACACTTGTCCGCTAGGGACCACCACAAGTCGATGCCCTAGAGATGGTGGCGATTGCAGCGGTGAATTAACCAACTACCTCAAAACCGTATTAGAAATTTTAACCTGGGCTGGCGACTTCTATACAGTATATATATTCAAAGGCACTACTGACCACCCTATCCCCACCAGGAGAAACAGTCGACCTCACACTCAGTCGATAGGTCGCCGGAGCCTTTTTTTTTCCTTTCGGAGCCCTTCGGAGCACTTCGGGTTTCTCGATCCCCTCCTCCAGAGGAACAGACGACCAGACTTAATTTTAAGTTAGCGTCCAGAATCCCAGAGTACTCAAGAATTCCAGAGTGCTTCAAGGACCCCAGACCAGTTCAAGATGGCGGCCCAGTTCCGGCGCCACATTTTGCACCTTAAAATGTAACTCGTGAGCCTCTATAACGGAGTCTCCCTCCATCTTTCGGCACCCCTCAAAAAGAAGTGAAGAACAGCTTTATAACTCCGCCAGTTTTAGGACGTTTTCCTTATTATTATAAAACATTGTATTTTAAACACATATATTTGTTTTTTTGAGCCTGCGAGCTCAATGTTCCTAAACAGTTGAACTTAGTATAGCATGAAATGGTGTTCCCCCGCCCCCCCCATTTTTTTTATTTTATTCATTAGTGTACTCAATGTAATGTATCAAAAATAAGAATCTGACATTGTTACCAGTTTTGTTTGTAATGGCTGTAATGCCGTAATATATTTTCAAATGTAAGAAACCGGCAATGAAAATACTAAACTACTAATCAACAGTAAAAGCCTCTAATGAAACCAAACCATACGATTGTTTTCATTTGCTGCTACTTGAAACCACAATCCACGTAACCTTTCCTACTGTCAGGGAGGTTAATTTTAAATTGTGTTTGTAAGTAGGCTGTGCCCCTCTGGCAAGTCCTTTTAGATAATTAACCTGACGCTTCCACCGGACATTTATTATTAATAATTATGGTTTTATCCTGAGCACAGCACCACGGTAACAATATATATATATATATATATATATATATATATATATATATATATAGAGAGAGAGAGTCAGACAGTATGATGTCATGCCCGCCATCTTGTTTTCGTTTGCTGGAGGCCGACATCTTGTTTACGTCTACTAGAGTGCGCTACCATCATATTAGTTAAGTTTTACTCGATAGAGTGCAGTAATCATTTATTCTTACTGAGGAGTTCACCAACTTGAAATTGGGACGTTTTCTTGGAAATCCGTAATTATTTAGCTAGAAATTCGGGAAGAATTCCAAAATTCATTAAATAAATATGCAATCAATATAATTATTAATTCGATCGATTCCAGTCCTCGTTTCGGTTTTTGGGGTGATGCAAAAAAAAGTTATTTTATGTAAAAAAATATACTTATTTAATAAATCAATTTCAAAGTCCTAAAAAAGGTTTAAGTTCTACATCTACAAGACTCTAGTAAGCCGATGATGACATATTGATCGCAATTTTGAATTTTGGACGCCATCTTGGAAATCCGTAATTATTTATCTAGAAATTCGGGAACGGTTCCAAAATTCACCAAACAAATTCACTTATTTAAATAACGACTGAATCGATCGATTCCTGTCTTTGGTTTATTTCTCGGACCGTGATAAGTGTAACTAAATATTAAATATGTGTTATATTCTGTTTCTCATTTCCTTTCGTGGAGTTTATTAATCATTCACTTTACGAAAAACGACTTTATATAAGACACCTGTTGGACTAATTCAATACGTTGCCGACAAGCCTAAAATGTAAGTCTAATTTTCAACACTTAGAATAACTTCTAAACCATTCATGTACAAAACCATACATAGGTATAGACAAAGTGTCTTCGGACCACGAGACCGGGTCATGATCAATGTCAGATGTATAAACCAGACATTTACGAAAGTCATAACCTTCTTCGTCGTCAGGTAATATAACATATTTCGACTAGTCAAGGCAAAGTATACGAACTGTCAGACCTAATGTATCATAAAATCAATTACTGTGTGTACTGTGTGTTCATTCCGTTTCCTGTGTGTACTGTGTGTTCAATCCGTTTCCTGTGTGTACTGTGTGTTCATTCCGTTTCCTATGTATACTGCGTGTTCATTCCGTTTTCTGTGTGTACAGTGTGTACTGTGGGTTAGGTTTGTTCTTTTCTTTTAATGAATGTGTGACATTTAGTTAAATGTGCAATGTCAAATCTGTAGTAGCTCTGTAGTAGCTCTGAATATTTACTAGTCCAAAACCTCTTTGTCTTGATAAATAATTTATCAGGGATTCTTGGTCCTCTTGTAAGCATAATACGTGTTACGTTGGTCTAATTGACAATTGTAATTGATTTTATGATACATTAGGTCTGAAAGTTCGAAGACTTTGTCTTGACTGGTCGAAATATGATATATTAACTGACGATGAAGAAGGTTATGAGGTTCAGAAATGTCTGGTCTATACATCTGACATTGTTCATGACCCGGTCTTCTGTTCCGAAGACGCTTGGTCTATACTGTGCCGGAAATGAGGTATTTCGGCACGTTTTTTTAAAAATTGTTATTATAATTTTAAATTATTTTTGGAAATTTTATTTTCTATATAATTTGGTTACAGAAGGGTGATTTACACTTTGTTAGGCTGGTGTACGCTACTTAGTTAAACTTTGTGCCAGTGATCTGAGGCACCCTTTCTCAGGAACCAATCTGATCTTTTGCTAGTCTAATGAAGACGTTAGCAGCCCGTTTGACATTTCTCCTGCTTACAGTCACGTCCGGGGCCTGTAACCTTATTTCTCTGCATGACAAAATTTGCCTACAACAGCTCTGGACGAGTTGTTACCATTTCTCAGAGACGAGCTTAGAACAGCGATTACCGTCACGCATACGTCTTAGGTTCACTCATAGAAAGTCATGTTATGATGCTCGTTCCCAGCCTCGATGCATTTTTTTGTCCACCTCCACCCCCCTTGATTCTCAGAATTTAGCCCAGGATCATTGACCTGATGTGAACCACGCCAGGCATTGGCCGACTTCAAGGACGATTTGCCATAGAAAAAATATGTGCAAAGATGGACCACACACGACATCTAGCAGCAGAAATAGTAACTTATTCTCTTGTTATCAGCTGGTGGAGCTGACGCCCGCGACATCTGGTGGCGACTTTGCTAACGTCCCAGCTACCTTCCCCTGTAGGCCGCCAGAGAGCAGCACCGACTGCGCCATTAGCCCCAGGCTGTAGCCAACGTCTCGGGCGAGTCGATCCCTTTTTGTTTCAGACACCCCTCAAACAGGTAGCACTAAACTCGGCCAGTGCTACCAACTTCGAGATATCGAAGTCAGAGTTTTTGTGATTCCCACTCGGGGAACTTCAGAACCTTTCGGTCTGGACGCCCTAGCCTCCCCCACCAACTTTGATTGAGCATTACTTTTAATTACGAGACGCGGCCCTTCCGCGGACACTTCGCGTCGCGATTCTAGACGGACTGTTTGAGATTATTGGCGGATCGACGAGACGCACTACAAGACTTCCATCCGGCCGCAACCGACAATGTAGTCGATTAGACAAGGGATGCTATCCCTGTAAATTTCTTTAAGTAGTTTTGTCCGTCTGTACAGTACTCAGCATAATAGTTATTTCTTTTAAAAATGTTTTTTGATATAATGGAAACGTTCGAGCCTCCCGCGTTTTCGCGAGCTCCAGATCCGGACTTGCGACGCTTCAGTAACTAGAAGCCAACTTCTCTGTCTGGTAAGTTACTATCAACTGTATTCCCCAACCTCCCCTTATCTTTTGCGGGCATTTTCTGTCAAGTTTGCTAACTGTCTGTGTACTAGTTCTGATCATGTTTGATTCTGACTGTTTACAGACAGGGTCCAAGAGCTTGGATGCAGGCTTAGCATTTTCACACTCTTCCCCGTCAACAAACAGGCGCCCTGGCACCAGGATGACTACTAAACTCCGGGAAGCGAACCACCGACCTCCGGTGCTACAGTATCTATAGACCATTTTTGGAACATTCTTTAAATTACTACGTTCAAAGAAATTAATTATATAAAACTTAATTTCTGGACTTTAAGAATATACATTGGGATTGTTACAATGCTTTGTATTTCTTTTTTCTTTAATTTCATTGAGTTTGTTTATTTATAATAAGTGAAACCTTAAATAATTAATTAAGGGCCGGCCCATACGTTTTTTAATATATCTGAGAGCTCTTTAACTATGTAATTGAAAAATGTATTTTAACACATTTTAATATCTGTCATAAGTTTCCTTAAACAAATATAGAGTAATAATTATATTCAGATGGAATCACACATTGTTTCTGTTCATTTCTCATATCCTTGTAAAACATAAAGATCCACCGTTACAGCAGAGTTTATTGTTAATACTATTATTTATATACTTAATCTGATTTACCTATAATGCCTCAATGTAACAAAAATGGTAATTAATAAACAAGTCTGTACAAAAATGGTACACAGAGCATGTTTACCTGCTGTAACAAAAATGGTAGCATTGAGCATGGTTAACTTTCTGTCTGCTTTGGTTAAGAGAGATTAAAAACAAATGCTGTAACAATACCTATGTATGATTTTGTACATGAATGGTTGAGAATTTATTCTAAGTGTTGAAAATTAGACTTACATTTTAGGCTTGTCGGCAACGTATTAAATTCGTTGGACAGGTATCTTATATAAAGTCGCTTTTCGTAAAGTGAATGAATAATAAACTTCGTGAAAGGAAATGAGAAACAGAATATAACACATATTTAATATTAAAATACACTTATCACGGTCCGAGAAATAAACCAAAGACTGGAATCGATAGATTCAGTCATTATTTAAATGAAAGATTTTTTTGGTGAATTTTGGAACTTTTCCATAATTTCTAGATAAATAATTACGGTTTTCCAAGATGGCATCCAAATTTCAAAATTGCGATCACTATGTCATCATCGGCTTACTAGAGTCTTTTAGATGTAGAACTTAAACAGTAATGTATATTGGGGGCTACTGAAACAGGCGCTGGCGCGTGGATTGTGATTGTCGGTCCACCATCTTGGATTTGTGACTTCACGGTGGCAAACATTCCTCAAAATTCCTCAAAAATGGCTAAAATTACTCAAAAATTCCCATTTTAAGAAAAAATTTCCAGTTTTCGAGGGAAAATTCCCGTTTCGAGGGAAAATTTCCCGTTTTAGTCCTTAAAAATACCAGCAGCTAGAAATGTCCATATGTAGAATTAAACATACATGTCTACAGCCTCCGATAAGCCTCTGACGTTATCATGGATAATTATGTCACAGTTGCAATTTTTGTTATGCCCACCATCTTTAAATACATTATTATCCGATTTTAATGAAAAAATATTTAAAAATAAAAATAATATATAAAATAAATACATAAATTTCTGGCTTGTACAAGAACTCTATCTTTGCTCAACAATGATAAGTTTACAAGCTAGCAGAAACTGTTTATGCATTTTTTTTATTAATTTATTTTTATTTTTAAATATTTTTTCCTGTAATTTTATGATATCAAAGAAAACATGTGGTGGTTTTCTCCGAGTACTTCTGATTAATCTGGTCAATATTATGATGGTTTTCTCCGTGTGCTCCTGATTATTCTTGTTAATATTATGATAGTTTTCTCCGTGTGCTCCTGATTATTCTTGTCAGTATTTTGATGGTTTTTCCCGTGTGCTCCTGATTATTCTTGTCAGTATTTTGATGGTTTTTCCCGTGTTCTTGCAATCATTCCTGTGGTTTCTTCAAGTGTTTCTGACTATTCTGAGAAACCGCTGTCTGCATGGATTTTTTTTTTTGACTAATGACTAATGAGACATGTCATTTTATTTGGAGTTACATTAAATTCGATAATTTCTGCTACTAAATCAAAACTTGCAATATTTTTATCAGGTGGAATTAAAAAATATCATTACTCAGTCAAATTAATATTACGCCATGAGACATCTGTGGAGCACCAACATGCAAGACGAACTTCCTTTTCCTTGGAGTCTAGCGAAGCCATCCTTCTTTTGCGATCGTTAGTGAGCATTTCGCATCCCGCATAAAAGAACTAAATATTATTTACCTGCAAGCAACATGTGGCGACATCTGTTGTTGAAAAGCAGAACTACATGCATAAAGTACTTTTGCATGAGATATATTAATTCTCGCTGATGAAATATGAAAATATTTCTATTTAAGTATTGGATCTAATTTAAAACACTCAATTGGTATCTGACGTTAGTCTCAGTAACTAATATGAATTCCGATTTGGGATCTGACGCTGTATCGAAAGAACATAGGTGTAAGTTTTGCAGTAAAGAGTTTATCTTGAGAAAGAATAAAAGACAACACGAGAAGAATGACTGTGTTAAAAATCCACTGCGCAATATGATAAGTTGTGTTAGATGTAGCAAGTCGTTTACGCGGAGAGAGAGCCTAAAAAGACATGGCAGAACTTGTAGCGCCAAGCCTGCGTACAGGCTAGAGGACAACGATGAATCTACTAGCCTAAGGAAGAGTGATCTGCATTACGCCAATAATATTCTTGGCTCTTCCGATCTCGACAACGAACTTAAATTGAAGGAGGTTGATGATTTACGGAAGAATGAAGACAATGGAAGAATCCTTAACGTGAAAAGTGAGAATATATTCCAGCCGAATTCAAGTAGATCTTTCCTACTTTGTAAAAATGATGGACTCCTAAAAAGGAAGCATGAAGACGATGAAGACACTTCAACATCATCAACATCGAATTATTATTACGGTAAATTGGGTGAAGACGATTCCTTCTACGGTGATTGCTACAGTGACTCTGAGGCTGTTTACAAAGACATAGACTATGATGAAGCACCTAAAGCTGCCAAGATTGAAGAATGTGGCGGTGTCCTGAGACCGAAACGATGGAAACGACGTGATATATTAAATAAATCTGATCAAGCTTGTGATGATCACCGTCTCAAACATGAAAGTTACCCTGCGGTTGGTGGTAAAACGGAAGACACCAGAGATCATAATAATTATAAAGGTGCAAGGAAGATGGTGGTAGAAGAGAATGATTACACATCATGGAAAGATCCAAACATATTGGTTGACCGGCTAAGACTTCTACATGGTTCGCTTTGTGCAGGAAACTATTCGTGCATCAAAGAAATATCCTTCATACTCAAGGAACTGAGGAATGCTGGCTACATACAATAATGGCTTGTTTTACTTGCGTTTGTATAGTGTAAAGCAATAAAATAAATAATTTAAATTATAAGAATTTAATGTTTTTATTTCTTGTATTCTGATTTCTAACTAAGACATAGATCTCGTAACTTGTGCTTCCTTTTTGCCTGTTTTTTTTTTGTTGATGGAGCTTCCAAATGTGCTGCCTTTTCGTTGTCGGTGCTTCCAAATGTGCTGCCTTTTCGTTGTCGGTGCTTCCAAATGTGCTGCCTTTTCGTAGTCGGTGCTTCCAAATGTGCTGCCTTTTCGTAGTCGGTGCTTCCAAATGTGCTGCCTTTTCGTAGTCGGTGCTTCCAAATGTGCTGCCTTTTCGTTGTCGGTGCTTCCAAATGTGCTGCCTTTTCGTTGTCGGTGCTTCCAAATGTGCTGCCTTTTCGTTGATGGTCCTTCTATTTTTAATGTTGTTTTGACTCTAGTATTATAGTAAATGGTTCTTGATTTGACTTGCGTATTATTCCATCCGGTGCATGTATATAAGCGAGTCCTAGACAGCAGGTCGCTCAGTTTGTTACTGTCGTCGACGGTGTAAGGATCACCTAGATTATTTCATCTGGTGCATAAGTCGTGTAATTACCTGTTCTTGAGAACTCGATGGCATCTTTACCGACTTTAACGCCGAACTCGATGGACGTTGTACCATCGTCTACGGGAACCTTGACGTCAGCGACGACAATGGTGGAGCAGATCCCGTTGGCAACGACGACGACGTCGACATTGGAGGAGATTTCAACAGATGTGATACCACCAGCAGAAGATAGCTTAATGACTACTGAGCTGGATGTGCAGGAAACCACGACGATCGACGATACGACCTCGATGGAGACTTCAATGGATGCTGATTTGACAACTAGCGAACATCGGTGCTGTTACTGCGACAAGATTTTCTCAAACAACAGCAATGCCCGGCGACACGAGAGGAGCGAATGTGCCAAGAACCTATATCGTAAAATGTTTGTTTGTGAGAAATGTCATAAGCAGTTTGCCAGAAAAGATAATATGAAAACGCACATGAAGGCATGCAAAGGTCCTGCTGTGCGGCAGAAAGTAAAGGTTTCGGCGCAACAACGATGCATCGATGTGCATAAGAGAATGCCTGGAAATGGTACTACTGTTGCAACGTCTGTATCTGGATCGGGTCTGAAGGGATCGTCTTCATCACCACGGTATCCTTGCAGCTACTGTGATACGTCGTTCGCATTTTCCCATGATGCACGAAGACATGAGCGGAGCAAATGCACGAAGAATCCTTCTCGCATGAAGTTTCGATGTGATGAGTGCCTTAAATGGTTTACTCGAATTGACAGTTTGCGACATCATGCGAAAAAATGTAAAGGTGGAGTCTGTGCTCCTACTGCTGAACTACCTGCCGACATTTCGGCTCCTCGCTTTAGATTGGAGACACGAAAGCGTACAACCAAAAAAACAGATGCCCAGCAACCGATTGTTATGACGTCTGAACATGGAACTAAACCTAAGACTGTGTTCGGAGCATTACAAGTGAACGATAATGGCTTCTACTTGGCGCAGTCTGCATTTCGTGGAACTTTGAAAGACTACTATTATCTAAATACGTTCGGTGAGTCGAAGGACATTTGTAATTTTCTTGATGATATCAGACAGAAGATAATCAATCAGCTTACTGATGATGTAGCAACAAACGGACCTTTGAAATATAACTTGTGGTTGGACTGTATATATGGAAAGCCATATCCGTTCGATGACAAAGTGAAGAAGTGTGCATTCAAGACATCGGCTGCAGTAATTTACAGTTCTAATGATGTGAAGCAAACTGTTAAAAACGGTATCCAGAAACTCTGTCAAGAAGAGGTGGACTATGTCTGTAAAGGTTCTGGCTGGACTCTGTCAAGTAATAACCGATTGGAGCTAAGAATTAGTCATTTCACACCGCTGCGGAACTAAATGATTATAAGATTGCTGGCTTTCGTAAGTGATCCTGTAGTAGAATAGAAATTATGTAATAAATATTATGTTTGTAAAAGAACTTGCGGTGTTTAATTCCTCGAACCTTACACTTTAGTGGTGCTTTTTTAAAATATTAAAGTTGTTTTGTATCGGCCTGGGATCGTACCAAGGACCTTAGTCGATCTAATTAATCAGTTTATTGATCGGAAATTTATTTAATGATTTCTGAACTTTTTCCCGGATCTCTAGCATTAAAATTACGCATTTACAATATGGTGGTCTTGATGTCTGATAGGATGGTGGTCGTAGAGGATTTAGAGTCTCTTTACGAATGTTGAACATGGTTTATTGAAATTATTATTTTTTACATAAAATTAAACATTATTGCATCGATCGGGTATCGAACCAAGGACAGGAGCGGATCGAATCAATATGTAAATTAATGAGTGATTTATTTAACGAATTTAGAAATTTTTCCCGAATTTCTAGCTAAATAATTACGGATTTTCAATATGGCGTCCAAATTTCAAGATGGCGGGCACCTTAGTAATAAATGATTACTGCACTCTAGCGGATAAGAACTAAACTAACATGACGTCAGCGCACTCTCGCCGACGAAAACAAGATGGTGGTCTCCAGCAACGAAGACAAGATGGCGGACATGACGTCATACTAGGTGACGATATATCTGCTTTAAGAAAAGTGGTGGGAGTCAGTCTGCCTGCAGCCACCATTAAGGAAGGAGCCTGTCGCCATTTTTAATTTTTTTTTGACCTCGACGTGTTCGAACCGAGGACTCCAAACTCCGTGTCGTTAATGTATGATTTTTATAAATATTTTATTAAAATTTTATTATTTGAATTTTTTTATAAATTTAAAAAAAAATCGTTTAAATCGGATAATAAATAAAAAAGTTAAAGATGGCGGCCGTAACGGAAATTGCAACGGTGACGTCATCATCCAAGATGGCGGTCATGGTATCCTTATTCCTAGAAATGGCTTATAAGCGGCTATCTCTTAGGAGTTTTAAGCCAGTTTTAGGAATTAGGGTTCTTTCTAGGGCAAAACGACTTTTGAGGATTTTCGAAATCCTGATTTTCGAATTGAGGAATTTTTTGCGAATTTTTGGCGGAACTTTTTTCCACAGAAATGGAAATTTTGGCGATTTTTGAGGAATTTTGGGCAAATTTTGCCCAATTTTGGAGGATTTTGGCGATTTTTGAGGATCAAATTCAAGGTCAAGGACAAAGGTCAAGGTCACAACCATCCAAGATGGCCGCCGTGACGTCACAATCCAAGATGGCGGACACCGGCACCGGCACCACACCCAGAACCCGTGTCCTCGGACCGGCTATCCTATACTACTGATATGTTTTACAGATAGTAATCAGAGTCAGGATAATCTTGCCGAAATCAGTGTTGACCAAAACGGTAGTAATACTTGTGATCCTTTGAGCCATTTAAATGATGAACAGCGTCAAGCACTTAAAAGTTTATGTGAACAGTTTCCCAAAGTTTTAACTTCAGATTTAGGACTTACTAAACTTCTGGAATATGAAATAAAACTCCATGATAAAAGCTATGTTAAAAGTCATCCTTATCGTCTGGCACCTCCCCAAATGGATATCTTAAGAAATGAGGTACAACAACTTTTAGACAAAGGAGTCATTGAGCAATCTACCTCACAATATGCTAGTCCTGCTTTCTTGGTCCCGAAACCCAATGGTAAACAAAGAATGGTTGTTGATTTTCGTCGTGTTAATCAGAAAATTGAGATTGAGTCAGTGCCTTTGCCATATTTACATTCAGCATTTCATTGGTTTTCTAAAGCAAAATATTTTACTACCATTGACTTAAATTCAGCGTATCATCAAATTCCTCTAAAAAATGAGTCTAAGCCAATCACAAGTTTCTGTGTACCATGGAACCTTTATCAGTTTACACGTGTACCTTTTGGTCTCGCCACGGGTGCACAAGTTCTCACACGTTTATTAGATCAAATTTTCCATGATGTAAAATTTAAGTTTGTGTACAACTATTTGGACGACCTGGTTGTGTATTCAGAAAATTTCGAAGAGCATCTTCAGCATCTCAAAGAAGTCTTGTCTCGCCTTGAAAAGGCTGGTTTAACAGTGAATCCACAAAAGGTTAAATTTGCCGTTCATGAAATCTCATTTCTTGGCCACAATATTTCATCTAAAGGCATATCTATTGATCCAGAGCGCACTAGAGCTATCAGAGAATTTCCTCCACCACAGGATGTTAAGGGCATAGCCCGATTTATTGGCATGATTCAGTTTTTTGGCAAGTTCATTCCAAATTTAGCTGAAAAGGCAGTTCCCCTTAACAGTTTACGAAAGAAAAATGTTAAGTTCGAATGGGGAAAGGAACAGCAAAAGGCTTTTGAATCTTTAAAAAATGACATTATAAGTCCACCAATTCTTCGTATGGCAGATTTCTCAAAACCTTTCATCTTACAAACCGACGCTTCAGGTTCAGCAGTAGGAGCAGTCTTGGCGCAAGAATTTGATGGTTGTCGCCAACCTATTGCATTTGCATCCCGGACTCTCACTCAACAGGAAAAGAAATCTACGATTTATGAACTTGAATGTTTAGCTGTTGTTTTTGGTATCGACAAATTTAGGCCTTATTTAGAGCATGCAGAGTTTTTGTTGGAAACTGATAACCAGGCTTTGTCTTGGCTTTTGGCTCATCCCCGACAGTTAGGTAAAATTGGTCGTTGGGTCATGAGAATATCCTCTTTAAAATTCAAGGTGCAGCATATCCGAGGAACGCAAAATGTTGTGGCGGATGCCCTTTCACGTATGTTTGATACAAACCAATCTAACAAACCTTCAAGCGAAAACTTTTGTAAAGTCCTCGTGACTGATTTTCTATTGGCATTCAAAAACATCCAGTCTTACCAGGAAGAAGATGAGGAATTGAGTAATATTGTTAAAAAAATTAAATCTGGAATTCCACAGAAACCTTATTTTTTATCTAAAGACATCCTTTATTCTAAAATTCGCCATAATCAGAAACGTATTGTGCTACCTAAAGTCTTGAAACCTGTGGTGTTTGAATACTTTCATTCTTCACCTATTGGAGCCCACCTTGGTATTTACAAAACTATCGAATCTATAAGAAAGCATTTTGTCTGGAAAGGTATGCATGGTGAAATTTCCAACAGAGTTAAGCAATGTCGTCTTTGTGCCCTCAGCAAACCTGCTCAAAACACACAATTGGGATTCTTGTCGTCTGAAGTATCTGAGAAACCTATGGAAAAATTATTCATTGACTTTGTAGGTCCATTGCCCAGAAGTAAAAATGGAAACAATATGTTATTGGTCTGTGTTGATGCTTTTTCAAAATTTGTTTGGCTCATTCCCTTAAGAAAGGCAGATGCACCATCTACAATTCGAGCTCTTCAGACTTGTATTTTCCAAAACTTTGGCGTTCCGACATCTATCGTCTCTGATAATGGTAACCAATTCACTTCTAAATTATTTAAGAGCATGTGTTTCACCCATGGCATACGCCATATTACCTTGTCACCCTACTACCTTCCACCTTCGCATGCGGAAAGGTTCAATCGTAACCTCCGATCAGCGTTAATCGCTTTCCATGCGCAAGATCAGTGTAGTTGGGACAAAAATTTAGTTTGGCTTCAAATGGCATTCAAGTACTCCCGCCATGAATCTCACAAAACTACACCGTTCAATTTAATGTTCACTTTTGCTCCAAACAACCCATTATCTAATCTTTGGTGTCTGAAAGAGTTATTGCCAGAAAACCCTAAAAATATTAAGGAAGTTTGGGCCTCTGCCCTTAAAAATCTCAAACGGTCTCACGAAAGGAGCCGCTTAAAATATAATAAGAATAGAATGGACAATCCTTTTCGACGAGGTGATCTAGTTCTTTGCAAGGCTCATCCCACAAGCAAAGCAGTGGATAAAAAAATGGCAAAATTGTCATTTCGTTGGTCAGGTCCTTTTCAAATCCAACGCTTTCTCACGCCAGTCACAGTAAGCCTAGTTATCCCTGAATCAGGAGCATATGTGACTAGAGCACACATTTCACATTTAAAGAGATGTTATTCTCCACCTTCAGTTTGAATAGACATTGTTTAGGTGCTGCAGAACCTAACCTTGTGCTCACTGTTGGTTTGCATTTCATTCGGGTCTGTGACTCAGTTGATCGTGGTCTGATCACCCACCGATCCTAGTCTTGACAACCCAGGAAACTTTAATTTACATGTTATAGGCCTATACTATTCACTTTGTTAGTTAATAAAGTAACAAGAAGAGATAAGTAAAAAACCCATGGTACTAATTTTAAGTCGGTTGCAACCTTTGATATATTTGTTATGTAGTTTAAGAGAATAAAGTTTTTTTTGGTTAGTTTTTTTTAATGGTATAAGGGTAATGAATTTGGTTTGATAGTAGATGTTATGTTAAGTAATTTTTTTTGTCATCTATTTACCACCTTGGACCCTTTTGGTTTCATGTTCCAGTGTCCCTGTGTTTCTTTCCCGTCTGACTCACAACGTTGTGCTTCTGCGCCATGATTGGGCGGTTGTGCATTCTCACATGCATCCACGCCTTGGTTGCCAACATCACGGTAAAACAATTACAATCTGGTGTTCTGTTTGAGAAAGGTCAAGAGCTACATTTTTCGGATAGTTACTATTCTGTTGTGCTGAGTTTTGATCTACTTAATTTACACGATGAAAGTGCACAGTTGGAAACAACATTGAATCAAGTTCTTCTACTTAATAACGAACAGTCTTCCAAAAAATCTTCTATGAATCAAGATTTTGCTTTTGTCATTCCGCAGCTCCGGGAGAACTTTTTAGCATACAAAACAGAAATTTTAGCATTAACTTCACTTTTGCCCCGAAGGGACACACGCGAAAGACGTGGTTTATTTAATTTTGGAGGTACAGTGCTCAAAACAGTTTTTGGAACTCTAGATAATAATGACCTAGTGATGTTAGAAAAACGTTTAAAATCAGTAACAGCAAATCAAGAAGATATTGCTACCAGTGTTTTCCACCATATGATTGTTGTCAAGGATTTGGAAGCGAGAGTGCTTAATAATACTAAACTCATTAAAAATTTAGCAGTACATTATTTGGACAACTACAATGAATTTTTTAAGTTGTTTAACAGCACCGTTCATGAAGTTTGGGATAAGATGATGATGATAAGTCTCAGAATTGATTTAAATACCCTTCTGTTTAGAGTCAGTAAAACTCTCTCGAGCGCACGACTTGAGCTGTGTGACTTATGTCTAGCCATTGAAAATAGTGTGCATGGAAAGTTAAGCTCAACCTTAGTAGTACCCAATGTTTTCCTTCAGCTATTAGATAAGATTCAGCACTTGATTTCTTTGCCATTGTATATGTTGGCCCCAGTTTCTATTGAAAATCTTCACTTATTTTATGGTCTTTGTCATGTTCAAGCGGTGATCTATAATCATTCTTTGGAAGTTATTGTTAATGTACCCTTGGCTACTAAAGACAGCAGCTTTGAATTCTATAATGTTTTTAGTTTTCCCTTTTTCTTTTCTAAATTACATCATTATATACTTCTTAAAGTTCATGATATTTTACTGGTTAGTCCTGATAGGAAACTTTTCGCACCAATTAACTTTAAGTTACTCGCTGACTGTAAGGAACATGGTATCATCCTGTGCCCTCCTACTTTTCCGTTTTTTGATTCCCACATGGATAACTGTGAATTTAATCTTTTCCTCGGCAGATCGTTTATGGAATTTTGTGATAAGTCCATTGTCCCGTTGGACCTTCCCTTTTTTCAAAAAACTAATTCCTTATGGATCTTCACTACCAACCACTCTATTGATGTTACATTTCTGTGTAGAACTTCTACCATGTATTTTGAGCCTTTCACCATGTCCATAATGGGCAGTGGTTATATCAGCAATGCTTCACACTGTGATATTGTAAGTCCGTTCTTTCGAACCTTTGGATCTGTTAGCTCATCCCTACATTTGAATTTATCACTACCTTCTGTACACGTTCCAAAATTTAACTTTAATTTAAGTCACTTAAGTTTTCCCATTTTGCCTAACCTAACATTAAATACCTCCTTGGTTAAGGGCATAAATAATTTACTAATTTCTCAACCCAGTGGTGTTTCTTTTAAAGATGTCGCTAACCTATTGCGTCCTCACACGGTTGTTGAGTCATCGTTTTATATAAGTTCTATTGCTATAGCCTTCTCTTGCCTAGTTTTGGTAGGTTTTTTATTCTCAGTTTGTTTATTTGGTGTAAATCGCGGACCAATGCGACAACCCCACCTAATACTACTCCAACCATTCCTTCAGGTAGGGGAGACCGGGGCTGGTTGTAACAGGGGCAGGTTGTAACAGGGCGAATAGTTCCACGACCAGCCACAAGAGCGTATCATCGTTTCAGCCATCAAGGCACATTATGATGCCTTCAGTGCGAGTGGTAACACTGTGGCAGTCGGACGATTTCACTGGCGACAAGAAGGAAAAATTTGTTTTTGGACGAGGTAAGTAAATATTGTTTGTTTGACTGACATTCGTATTGTACGTAATGTATAGGGAGTTTAGAAAATGTCTTCGGGGCAAAATAATCTCCTAAGCTTTAGGTTCTGATATGTTTTGTTGGCATTGGAAACAAATACAAACTATATGGTAAAATTAAATGTGTTCTATAATGATGTCACATGGGGTAGGTTGTAACAGCGAAATTAATCTGTTACAACCTGCCCCATGTACTGTTACAACCTACCCCGTGACCACGTTTACCTAATTTATTGTTCCTTTTAAGTCTTTTATGAAAGAAAAAAATACATTTTAAACGGTTTTATCTTGTAGATGTAATTAATAACTTCCAGTCAAATTTTAATTTCAGATGCATAACTACAAAAGAAAAACCGACAAAGGAAAATATTCTATTGACATGTTGGAGAAAGCAGCTGAAGTTGTAAGAGAAGGACGATCTGTTAGGCATGCTGCGAAAACGTACAACATCTGCCATGTGACACTTGGGAGGTACATAAAAAAGAAAAACAAACGTAAGTTGCATTCATTAATGAATTTTCTTAATTACATCTGCTTGATTTCTAACATAAATACGTCTCAACAATGGGTTGTAAACGTTTTTTATTGTATTAGTACAAAAATATGGTTTTGCGTAGTTTAGATTTTCTTATGTGAAAACAGGAGCAAAATTAACATAGGCCTGTATGGTTTTTCTATTGTTTCAGGTTTAAATGCAGTCGATATTAATTTTCGAGAGGAGTGGAAACCTTTGGCTGGTTATTATGGGAACAGACAGGTATTTACACCTTTGCAAGAGATCGCTCTTGTTTCCTACATAAAAACATGTTCTGACATATATTTTGGACTCACTCCACGTGATGTACGTCATCTTGCATTCTTATGTGGGAAGAAGTATAATGTTACCATGCCAAACACATGGAGTGACAAAGAACTAGCAGGTGCAGATTGGCTCTCTTCCTTTTTAAAGCGCCACCCAGACCTTTCCATTCGGACTCCAGAGGCAACTAGTTTGGGAAGGGCTTCTAGTTTTAATCGTGCCAACGTTTCCAAATTTTTTGACAAACTCTCTGAAGTTTATGATCGCCATTCTTTCACAGCTAATGACATTTGGAATGTAGATGAGACCGGGGTCACTACTGTCCAGAATCCTTCAAAAATCGTAGCAAGAAAGGGGGTAAAACAAATTGGAGCAATGACATCATCTGAACGAGGGCAGTTAGTTACTCTAACTGTAGCAGTAAATGCTGCTGGAAATGCTATCCCTCCTATGTTTATTTTTCCTAGGGTAAGGTATTATGATCACTTCATCAGAGATGGTCCAACTGGATGTATAGGTGCTGCAAATAAGTCTGGCTGGACTACGGAGGTAGAGTTATTGCTTTTTCTTAAGCATTTTGTTTCTTGTATTCGTTCGAGCCCAGAGAAACCTATCCTCCTCCTTCTAGACAATCATCAGTCGCATTTAGCTCCTGACTGTTTAGATTTTGCCAAAGAAAATGGCATTGTAATGTTATCGTTCCCACCTCACTGCACTCATCGCCTTCAGCCACTTGATCGAAGTGTTTTTGCCCCACTCAAAAAACAGATCAATACGGCAATGGATGCATGGTTGAGGAACAACAAAACACCAGAGAGCACAGTTAAGCCTATGTCAATCTATGATATTCCCTCAATCTTAAAGATAGCTTTTCCCACTGCCACAACGCCAAGAAATATCCAACAAGGATTTGAGAAATGTGGAATACATCCTTATAATAGGGAAATATTTCAGGATGCCGATTTCGCTCCTTCGTTTGTGACAGACAGGCCTGATCCAGACTTAGCACCAAGTTGTTCACACGATGTGTCCAGGGATTCACAAGGAACACCAGTTCAATCATTTTCTAACTGTTCCCACACACCAGAGAAGTTTTCTCCAGAAGTGGTTCTACCTCTTCCTAAAGTCGCTCCAAGGAAAAGGAAAGGAGGAAGAAAGACCAGGAAAAGTGCCATTTTGACGGATACTCCAGAGAAGAAAGCCATTGAAGAAGAATTTGCGAAACGAGGAACACCAGGCTTGATTAAGAAAAAAGGGAATGTATCACAAACGCGCATGCCTGCAAAATCCACGCCCAAATGTTCTCTAAAACGAAGATCAGCAGAGTGCAGCTCATCAGATGAAGAAAGCGAGTGCTTTTGTTTAGTGTGTTTGGAATCATTCTCTACAAGCAAACCAGGAGAGGAGTGGGTTCGTTGTCTAAACTGCCAGTTATGGTCGCATTTTTCTTGTGCAAAAAAATCTAAAATGTATATTTGTCATAATTGCCAATCAGATGAAATCTCTGAGTGAGAACCACTGTTCATTTAATATTTGACAAACTGAAGTTAAACAAGTGAAAAAATAATAATTTTTTGTTGAAATATATTGTATAAGTAGTAATTTGTTATAAGTAATCCTAGTAAAAATTATATTTTACCTTGTAGTAATGTTGTTACAACCTACCCCAATGTGTGTTACAACCAGCCCCGCCTCGGGGCAGGTTGTAACACTTTACACTTCCGAGGTTTTAGATTTGTACAGAAAAATATGCTAGAGGAAAATTTATGTAAAAATTGTTTTGTAAAAGTAGAATAACTACTGAATAAGTTAGCTCAGTCAGAAGTGCCGTTTATGTTATCCATGATCAGATAAAAAATAAAATAGCGAAACTTTTACAACCAGCCCCGGTCTCCCCTACTATCCTCATTCCCCTAGCTTCATCCTCCTCGGTGGAATAAGTTTTTGCTGTGTGTATGTAATTTTGTTTTGTTTTAATTGTCAGGTACTTAGTAATGTTTTGGGGATTTTAGTGATTGTTGTCACGCACCTGCTATGTTGTGGTTTGAGGGAGGGAGTGTGTGCCATTGCAGCATTCAGCTGGGCGTACACTCGTTTTTGCTTAACTCTTTGTGTGTTGTTTTTTGTTTCGGCAAACTGAACGCTGGTTTATTTTTTTTAAGAATTTCTGTTATGGGGGTAATTTATTTGTAATTTTGTCTTTAAGTGAAGGTATGTTTTGTTCTGACCATTTGTATTGTATTTTATTATCACATAATTATTATCCAATTTAAGTGCATCAAGAATCAAAGAAAAGAACTCTGAACAAATTTAATTATTTTAAAGTTTAATTAATTATTATATTTTCGTCAAGGCAGTGTGCTATTCAGTTTTCGGAACTATTCTTTAAATTGTGCATTTGTAACTATGTTTGGCTAACTGTGTTATGCCATCTATGGTCACTTCCTTCTTCTTGGTGACCATCATGTGAAAAACTGTATTAATTTTCTGCTCTTAATTTATCCACCGCATCGATGCGGTAGTTTCAAGTTTGGGTAGCCGCCAATTGGGTGAGTTTTCGCAGATTTCTCTGGAAATCATGCTGGACATTTATTTTTAAATATTTCACCATGTAATTAGTTTTTGAAATGTTTTTATAGCGGCCCACGAGTAATGGATCTGGAGTGCTTCCCTATGCCGGCCATGCTATGAACTACTTGTAACCCTTTGTTTGGAGTAGAGGATGTTCTCCTCTCTTTTCTGACGGCTACGGGATTCACTCACTCATGAATTCAGGAAAGTGATTCTTCGTTTTCATACTTCGCATGAAGCATGTGTTCTGCAATAAATGTGGACAACCTACCTAAATTCATTTTATAAATTTTTCATTGTTTTTTTTTATTTTGTTTTGCTAACATAAATTTATGAATTAAAGTAACGTTAATAATTTATTTAATGTTTTGGGGCCCCATATATTTTTTTTTAATTTAAGTAACAAATGTAACAAGTAACAAATGTAACTCATGATATTCTATTTATTGTTTATGAAGTTTTATAAATAACTAAGTAATACTGTAATACTCATAAAGTTTGTTTTAAATATCAAATATAAATGATGGTCTGAAAATGAGTTAGTTTCTATTTTTAAATATTACCCTCAAGTTAACCTAAAAGAAAATATTTCTTATAATTTTGTGAGCTGGTTGTTCAGTCGGCCTACCTTTGTGCCTAACTATTTTTCAACCTTGAGGTAAGACATCATTGAGCCTAAGGTTCAGGGCAACTTCCACTGCGAGCCTTTCTCTGAATGGTCAAACCTAACCAGGCTGGGAAAGGTTGGTAGAATTCTAGTAGGTAAAAATTAAACTAACATTGTAATAGCGCACTCTAGCAGACGAAAACTAGATGGTAGTCTCCAGCAGACGAAAACAAGATGGCGGACTGACGTCATACTGGCTGGAAATATATAACTTGGCATTAGTGGTGGGAGGTTTTTCTGTCGGTGGCTTGCGTGGAGGAAGGATCTTTCGTCATTTTTTTCCTCCTCGGGTTTGAACTGGGGACTCCACATATAAGTGCGTTTTAAAAATAATATTTTATTAAACTTTGAATAATAATTTTTTTCTAAATTTTAACATTTTTCTAAGTTTTTCTTATAATAATTACGGGTTTTCAAGATGGTGACCGTGACGGCATAATCCAAGATTGTGAGGTTTTTTATTTAAATTTTTATGAATTTTTTATAATATTTATAATTTTTCCCGACTTACTAGCACAAAAAATACAGATTTTCAAGATATCGGCCGTAACGAAAATTGCAATATTCTAGAATCCAAAATGGCATCAGTAAATAAATGTGCAACGATGACATCATATACCTACATTCAAGATGGCGAGTGTAACGAAAGATGCGACATTTCTAGAATCTAAGATGGCGACCGTAACGAAATGTTCAACGGTGGTGTCTTAATTCAAAACGACGCAATTTTTTATTAAAATTTTATTAATTAAGTGTTTTTTATAAATTTAAAAATTTTTCCCGATTTTGTAGCATAACAAATACGGATTTTTAAGATGGCGGTCGTAACGATAATTGCCACAGTTCCGTCATAATTTAAGATGGCGGTCATGGCATCCTAATTGACAAGGTAATGTCGTCGGCGTTTTAAAACGGTTTGTCGCCAGGGAATTTAAGCCACTTTAAGGAATTTTCAAGCCATTGGAATTTTGAGAACTAAAACTGGTTATTTTCCCTCAGATAGGGAATTTTACCTTCAAAGTAGAGAAATTTGTAATTTTTAAATTCACAGAACAAGAATCGTAGCCAATATTTATTGTCTTGTCACAAATTTCACACACAGACGCACACCTATATAACAAAAATCGTTAATTTTGTTTAAGCATGGACGTGGCATCCTGACTTTTCAAGTAAATAATTTACATATAAAATAAACTTACAATACGTGTAACTTTGTAAATAAATCAACTTCTAATATTGGAGTTATTACCCGTCACTTCGGAGGGCTACGATACCTTTCCAAGGCGGAACTTCTAACGAACATAAGACGACGCCGACCTTCGGCAGAGAAGCCACTATATAAACCTCATAAAGTCATTTGGGAAGAAGACAAAAAAGCAGACAATTAAAAGTTTGAAATAAAAATTAACTTAAGCTTAGGTTTTGCCTCATTTTCAATAGAATTAAACAATTCAATAGAATACTGATGCCAGAGCAATGGAAAATTTGAAATTTTTTTGCAAATAATTGATGGAAATGTGCAGCAAATCGTTTTTGCTAGTCATATTCTGACCCCAGCTGAGACAATATATCCTAACTTTCTTCTTCTTTGTTAGTCTTTAATATGTTTATTGTATCAGTTTCAACATTATATATACTTATAACATTTAAAAAATTTTACTGATCACCACAATTTGTGCTGCCTTAATAAGTTGAATTTTAATGTGCATAGTGCAAGGTGATTGCCAACGTTTGATATTAAATTGTGGTGCACGTATTCACCTTTTTATTTCAATAGTGATAAAGATAATTGTCATATGGACAGATTGAGTGGTAATGCGGTAAAAACTAGGATGGTAAATGACTTAGTAAAGTTTTTGGGATAACTTATTTTTTGTCATGTAGGATGTTGATTTAGCCAAAATGCAACAGGTAGTGTTATTTAACCTCGAAGCAGTGACATCCATCAACCATCAGAACTTAATTATAAGAAAAGTTTTCATGCTTAAATTATTCCATAGTTCTGGGCGTAGTTTATCTAAATAATTTAAGTCCAGGTGGCAGAGACAAATTGATGGTAGTACTTGGGAGTGTAAAAGATTAAATGTCACAATAACCATACTTTTGGAGGCCACTGAAAGTTTTGTACATACTACGACAAAATCACTCGAAAGTTACCATTGGACGAACACGTTAAAATAAATCCAACCTTACTGTATACAGCTGAAGGGGTTGTCAGAGTAAGAAACATTTACTAATAAAAATGTTACAGACATTACCGTTATGTCAACAGTTTGAGAGTAATGGAGTGGGTATTTTGGGTCAATTTCCTAAAAAAAGTCTGATTATAAGTACTTACATTATACTATTAGGTATACTGTTGTTGATTGTGATACCAGGTGGGTGGAAACAAAGGCAATCCTTGTTAGCAATGCCGCAGGATTAGAAAACTTTTTGTTCCATACAATCATTCGTCGGCACTCAGTTACATATTAAATACAAAAAAATATAAATGGAAAATATTTGTTGGAAGATGGTAGTGGAAATATTGAAATGCGTGGACATTCAGGGGAATAAGTTATAACCTGTGGCTACATACCAAAAACGAAGAGACTGTGTGAAAACCTAAATGTAATATCAACTTAAGATGTCATCTTATCGTGTAAATACATCTTACAAAAATTGCGATGATTATTTGCCACATGTCACAATGGTTTATACTTATTTTCTAAACAGGAAAACTTGAAGTAGTATATATTGGTAGGTCCGAGCCCTGGTGCTGGTTAGTGGTGCTTGGTGCCGACTGCCATTTTGAATTGTGGCATCACGGTGACCATTTGAGATGACTTTGACCTCGATCCCAGCCGCCAATTTGAAATTTACATTTTGGATTTCGCCATCTTTTATGCTAGAAGTTTCCTTCATTTTGAATTATGATGTCATGTCCGCCATTTTCTTTTCTACAGAATTCTACAATTTTGTTTCCTTCATTTTGAATTATATCATGTCCACATTTTATTTTCTACCAAAATTCCACCATTTTGTTTCCTTCATTTTAAATGATGATGTCATGTCGGCCATATCGAAAATCCGAGAGGGACAACAAGAAGGTGTTTAAACAAAGTGAACACAAAAACTGTGATGAGAGACACACGCATTAATTAACAGGTATTTGCAACTGAATTGATTTCACAAAAAAATATGTTAAAAAACAGCACATGTTCTCTTGCTTCGGTGAACAGTCATGTATATACCATCAACGATTTTTTTCGGTACCAAACTGCCAACAATAGAGTGTGCAATGAAAGACAAACATTAGCTAAGAAAAAAAAATTAAATTATGAAAGACTTTACCATACAATATATGAGCCCTGAAAACTCTACTGGAGTTCTTTGTACAAGATATAATAGAGCTTGCTCCGAAAACTATGATCATTAGATGCTTAAGGAGCCCTACTCGTCAAAATTAAATAATAATTCACACAATAGGTATATAAATGGGGCTTATTCTTACAGCATTGCGCATTAGTAGAGACGTGCCAAATTCGCGGTTTCGATGGCCTTCAGGATAGACTGCACATACCCCTGTACACTCGGGCAAATAACGCAAGTTTATTGGCTGCCGACTTTTAAGTCGTCTCAGCTGGTTTGTCTGTGATTTCGATCCTTCATTGGTTGAGGGTTTATAACTGGTTGAGATTCATCCAGATGAACAGTAAGCCAATAGCAAAATTATCTAAGAGTTATATGTGTTTGAATTCTAGCCTATCACCGAATGAATCTGCGAATTTTGCAGGTCTCTACGCATTAGTAATTGGAAAAATATTGCGCTTGCGACACACAATAAATATGAGACATGACCAAAACTATTTTACTTTATAACATACTGTTTCATATAGACCAGATAAACTTACAACAGAAACACTATTAGAACATGAAAACTGAAAACCCCTCTGGAAGTGTACGGACTAGTCCCAGCGGTCACTCGCCTCGAGGTACGTACAGTGGCACTCCACTCGGTGTTCGCTGACGACGGCGAGGAACACCCACAGGACTCCTCCTGTGTTGACTTCAGCTCGTGGGCGAAAGAGAGGCCACACTCTTTGGCCAGTGACACTACACTCGTAGCAAGGTCCTTCACTGCCGTTGTCTTACCAAATACACGCCGGCGCTCCCGATTACGTATCAGGAACACTACAAGTCATTCCTCGGGACCAACACACATGTCACTTGTCGCTGATTGGGTAATTGTCACACACCGTCACATACCAGCCTGCCTTAGGCCAGTCCGGCACTTCCGTTCGTTGCCGCCTGCTCCCTGTTAGATATGCCCTTCTAGCACAAATAACCTGGTTCTGATCGCTTCCTCTTCACTCGCCCGGCGAGTTAAAATGGTGACATCACCGGCGATACATTTTTGGTAAGTAGTATGTAAATGGGAATACTAGATCTGGCGCCGGCGCGTGGTGCCGGTGCCGGTGTCCGCCATCTTGTGTTGTGACGTCACGGCGGCCATCTTGGATGGATGTGACCTTGACCTTTGACCTTGACCTTGACCCCGGCGGCCATTTTGGATCCGCCATCTTGGATCCGCCATATTGGATGACGTCATTGTGTTCTCGAAAATTCCGGCGATGTGTTTTCTGCCATATTGGATGACGTCACCGTTGCATTTTCCGTTACGGCCGCCATCTTTAACTTTGTTATTTATTATCCGGTTTTAATGAAATTTTTTTTAAAAATTATAAAATAAATCAAATAATAAAATTTTAATAAAAAATATTTAAAAAACAAACATTTACGACACGTAGTTCGGAGACCTTGGTTCGAACCCGACGAGTGCAAAAAAAAAAATTAAAAATGGCGACCGATCCTTCCCTCGTGGTGGGTGCTGGCAGACTGACTCCCACCACTTTTATTCAGAGCATATATAACATCATCTAGTATGACGTCATGACCGCCATCTTGTCTGCGATGCTGGAAGCCACCATCTTGTTTTCGGCCGCTAGAGTACGCTGACGCCATGTTAGTTTAACTCTTACCCGCTAGAGTGCAGTAATCATTTATTATTGCGGTGACACCCGCCATCTTGTCATTCGGCCGCCATCTTGAAAATCCGTAATTATTTAGCTAGAAATTCGGGAAAAGTTCCAAAATTCATTAAATAAATCACTCATTAATTTACATATTGATTCGATGGATTCCTGTCCTCGTTTCGATACCCGATCGATGCAATAATGTTTAATTTTATGAAAAAAAAACAATAACTTCAATAAACCATGTTCAACATTCTTAAAGAGACTTTAAATCCTCTACTACCATCATCCTATAAGCCATCAAGACCAACATATTGGAAATTCGTTATTTTAATGCTAGAGATTCGGGAAAAAGTTCAAAATTCATTAAATAAATTTGTAATCTATATACTGACCGATTAGATC
This sequence comes from Bacillus rossius redtenbacheri, assembly GCF_032445375.1. NCBI lineage: Eukaryota > Metazoa > Arthropoda > Insecta > Phasmatodea > Bacillidae > Bacillus > Bacillus rossius. The sequence goes on from NC_086331.1 coordinate 31,106,531, forward strand.
GACTAAGCTCCTTGGTTAGATCCCTGGATGATACAAAACAACTTTAATTTTAAAAAAGTACCACTAATGTGTAAGGTTTGAGAAAATAAAAACACCGCAAGTTCTATTAAAAAATACTTTTATTACATACATACTACACTACTACAAGTACAAAAAAATTACACAGACAAATTACTAAAGCCTTGTGGATTTCTCGATTGAAACAGTCTTCTTACTATACAGACTAAGTCCTTTACATGACTTTAAATGTCTATTCAGTTTATCAGGTCGACATATTGGTACACCACAATTTGCACACAAAGCAGAATTATCGACTTCATTAAAAGGACAGTGATATATTTCGTGTCGTTGTGCACTTTGAATATTTGCCAATGTTTTGTTACAAAATATACAGCTTGATTCCGATGAATGTACAGCCAGTCTATCACAATTCCTGAGGTGCCGTTTTAATCTTCCATATTGTACAAACTTGCTTAAACATCTGTTGCACTGATATTTAATGCGTTCAGAGTTATCACTACAATTGTGTATTACATAATCACGTAATTTCAAGTTTTTGATCTTCTCGCAGTACGTGCAGCCGGATGATGGAACACCGTTGGATCCACCTTCCTTCATCAATGCCACTGGAACTGTTGGCAACCATTGTAACACTGCTGACATGTTAACTTCTGAAGCCGTTGAGGTCTGCTCTGCAGAAGATGTTGCACGCGTCGAAATCTCCCGCTGTGCTGAGAGAGCAGGTGTAGCTGTAGACATCGTTGTCATCGGGCTCTGCACTGATGATGGTAGACCTTTGATCCAGGTTGGTGTTGATACTGGTAATGATGCCATCGAGTTCTCAAGAATAGATAGATACTGGTCCATTATGTTATACAAGTCTAACTATCCGAGCCGTTCATCACCGCAGCCAGAGACGGACTGAAGTCCATATCACCTGGGGTCTCACTTATATAGTCTCATTAGCCGGTACAACACATGAGTCAAATCAATAACCATGTTCATTATACGTCTCGGAGCATTTTTTATAATGACGATGTAAGCTATCGAGACGTGAAATTAGTTTATTGCACTTTTTGCACTGAAACAGTATTCTTTGAGCATTATTCTGACAGCTGCTTCTTTCATGTCTGCGCGCATTTGAAGTGAAAGTAAATGATGCGTCACAATATTTGCATTGATGCGATGTATGCTCTTCATGAATTGAAGTCTGGAATGCAGATGGTGAAACATCAGCTGATGATGGAACAGCACGTATCGTTGTCTCCTCTGCAGCAGATATCGGGATCTCCACCGCCGCCGTGGTCTCCTCTGCAGTCGGTATCGGGATCTCCGACTCCATCATCGTTGCTGCCATCGAGGTCCCAGCTGCTGTCGGTAAACATTCTATTCCGCTCGACATAACTAAATCTCACGAAACTTAATGGAGAGAGCACGTCCGTACTGCACCGCGACCAGAGGTGAACTGCGGGTCCAGTCGTCTGAACCTCGCTTATATACCCGTGGTCTACTGGTATACCTCATGAGTCAAAATAATGTCTGTATTTAAAATTTTTTTTTTCCTATTAGGTACCTAAAAATTGTAGAAATAAAAAGCATACGAGTTCAAGTTTTACACATTTATTTATAAAAATTACACAAATACATATTAGGTTAAGGAATCAAGCATTTTCACAAGCAAAGTCTTTAATGCCGCACGAACTGACACGTCGACTCCGGTCCCAACTGGTTCGTTGACTCCGGTTCCAACTGGTTCGTTGACTCCGGTTCCAACTGGTTTGCAGGCCACAGGATCAGGAACACAGGTTTCCAGCTGGTCATCTTCTGTGACGTTGACAACTCCGACAAGACATGGTCGATGACGTCTGTGACCACGTCTACGCCTGGGCTTTGGCTCAGTGCTAGTTGGGACAGATTCACTGCCGGAACTGCGACGAGACACACACCGTTTGGGCGTCTGCGTAGAAGCATCACAGGTCGCAACAGGTTGCAACACGCTCATGTTTGGTGTTGCACATGCAGACGAGGCGACTACCTCAACGATGCTAGCAGGAAGGATTGTGTGTGGTCTCATGTGATAGACGGCACAGTTTCCAGGTTCGCAACAAGCTACCAGCTGCTGAGTCGGTTCGTAGGACACAGGAAAGTGCGCAAACCGCCAATGCTGAGCACTTCCATCACAGGTTTCTGTATATGTACGTAGATATCCGGAATCCCAGTAGCTGTACTCGACACTGCTGAAGCTAGGTCTTGCGCTCACGTACACGTTAGCAGGATGAAATGTAAACATCTTCTTGCAGGTCGAACGTCAACTGAAGGCACGTACGTATGTACGCCATTTATATATGCAGGCTCCTACTAACATTGTGTGTGCCATTTCTGCATTAGCTGCGAGTTTGTACAGGCAGAGACACGTTCAAACTTGTCACATGGCTGCATGTCGTATATTGCACTAAGCTTGCGCAGGGAAGGACAGCCGTAGTCGGTCTGTATATCTACGATTTCAGCTGCTCCAACGTCGCACAGTTCTCGTAGCCATTTCTTCTGTTCGGGTCCGGCAACGTAGATTATTTCGTTTTGAACTAGTAAATCTCCAATAGTGTTTTTCACTTGGTGGTACGGAATTTTTCCTTCGTCCCACTCTAATCCGTGATAATATTTACATAGCCATTCGTTCGACCGTTTACTTTTTTCGTCTAGTAGTTTCCACGGATACGGGGGTCGGAAGCTGCGGGTTCGAGTCCGGCCGTCGTGAGTGACGGCAATTTCCTTGAGCACGAACCCATTTTGGCTCTGGAAACCTTGCAGGTTGCAGTACATGTTGTCGCTAGCAATGCTCGGTCGTAACTAAATTATTATCGAAAACGAAACAGTATTTATGTCAGGATTTTCACAAGTTTGTCTCGACAATTGTACGATGCAAGCCGATCGTGAAGTATCAGACAAAAAGCATAGGTGTTTGGCGGAATATTTCCGCTAGTCGTTATCTCGATCCTACAGTCGATGATGTTTGAATTTATTCGATCATCCTGTTTGGAAACGTCAAACACCATTAACGGTGCCTTGTTCTTGAAACTGTCGGGACTCAGTATCGGTGACTGTCTCCGCCCATAGTAAGCTTGCTGAAACTTGGCATACATTTGATATGCTAGAAGAAATCTTCCACTTTCAAAGTCCATGTTCATGTCAACGTACGGATAACTTTCGCTGTTTAAAAATATTTTTACATTACGTATTTGACAGTTGTCGAATACGGAGCGACTTACTCCTGCATTGAGCTGTCTTCCGGTCTGAAGCCCGACGATGATGTATCTTGGTTTTTCCGTAGCGAAGCTGGACTTTACTATCCAATTGATACGCTGACTATGAGGCAAGCCAGGATAAGTTTCCAGGCTCCAGGATCGGAATGGCACATCGAAATTCTTGCCATTTTCTATGTTCTTCAACATCTTGACTCGTTCAACGGTGCTCACTTGGATGTGGGGCAGCATCCACTCGATAGACTGTAGTGTTAGGGAGACATCTTGAGGGTTTTCTGCAGCGGTGACAATTGCATTAATGTGCGTGTTGGCTAGAAGCAGTACGAGCTCTTGTTTCGAATTAATGATTATATGCTTGTAGTCCTCAGCGAATCCAAGAAGCATGGACAGAGGAACACAAACTTCGAACTTCCCTTCGGCATAAACCGGAAGCTTATATTCATCCTCGAGAGCCCAACCGGCCATCTTTGCAGCAGACAGTTCATTTGGCGTGAGCGAAAGGTAATTTTTCATAGCAGATGTTATGCCTACATCTCTCGTCTGGTCTACCTTGACACCATTGAGTACATAAGTAATGCGCTCGATTAGGTGAAGAATACCATTGCAGGATACTGACGTCGTTGTCGGATGCGTACCATCCGCTTTTGTAAGCGTGCCTCTTATACGTAGAAATGACTGCGAAGGTAAAGTACAAATATCTTGGTGCTGTACTGCAATGCGTACTTCCGATGGTAGTGCGTACGGTCCGAGCAGGAAAGGCTGGTACTCGTGCAATTCCATTTTCGTAATGCTGTCATCAAAAATGACTGGATCTTCCACGTTGAGGATTTCGTCTTCCATATTTATTCGGCACTTGTCCAATACTGAGAAGATACTTTATGTTGTCAGGTGTTAATGCACCGATGTCTGGTAGAGAACTGTTCTTGTTCACGCCAATACGATTTCTTTTATAACTGTTCGGTGTTACGAACTTTATGCCCATCGCTTCAAGTGCAGACGTAATGTAATTTCTTCGTCTTGAAAATTCACCAATCGTCCTCGCTGGTCAACGATTCGGACGACGACTTCGTGTGCGCACTTCACGACGACTGGAACGTAAATGATACTTTGCGGTACTTCGACCAGTTTATATCCTGGCGGGACCATCGGCGAAAACTCGTGCAGCATGTTGCTTAGTCTTCCGTTGAGATACGTTCCACTTGCCAAATTACAGTTTATTCTTATGACATTCACAGGCAAAATGTTTACTGCGCGTGTAGATTCGTACGTTCTTCCCGTATCATAAACCTTTGATTCGAATCCGAGCATGGTACCTATGGTGCCAGGTTTCGTAAAGTCGACATTTTCACTGCATGTTAGAATGCTTTTTTGAGTGTTTGGATTTCCACGCAGTTGAAAGTCTACATCCTGTGGTAACATATCCCTGATGTAATTTGCAATGTCGTCAATTTCGTAAGAGCCAACAGGTAACCGTATTTCATGAGCGGTCCCATCACTTTTCAGGAAGCAGATCTTGCAATTTTCTTCGTCGATATTAGGTATGGCATTATACGTTTGAAAATCTACGAGTCCGATGCTCCATTCTCCGTCTAAATCCAGAGGCGGGAAATGAACCGCCCGCAGCTCAGATGCGTGACCTGTCAGGGTAAGTGTTATCGACATGACTAATAAATTAACATCACTGCACAACCTTTAAGTAGCAATTTTTATTTGTCAGCTAATTTTTGTTTGTTAAAAAGCGAAGACACAAGTGTCCGCAGTTTGTTTGATTAGGCTTCTGTTCCGTTTCGTAATTGTAAAACAACGTAGTGGACCGGCCCAGGTACTGTCGCAGTTCGGGCGGAGGTCGTAAATTTCCAAAACTGTCGTAGTAAGTAGCTTTTTTTCCAGACTTTATGTACGCCACCCAGTGCGTGCCGCGACCCGCCGACGTGTCTAAATTAATTATGGCGCACTCACGTGTCTTTGGCTTGCTGGGCAAAGTGTCTCGCATAAACACGCCGCGGAAATTTGGTATTTTCAGTTTGCGTGCGTACTTTATTAAATCTACGTTGGTGAGCGGTCGTTTCGGTAGGGAACTTAGGATTTTCTCTTTACACGTTTCTTTCTCATGCCTCGTCCTGTCTTGTGAGGATGCAAGTACAGTCCTGCGCCGTTTTTTTTACCGATGGCAATGGCTTCCATGCTGGCATTGTGTCACTGTGCTTCTTTTAACTGCTTGCGCTCATTCTTCGAAGTGTTGACTGCCCGCACTATACCGCTCGTTGCACCGATAAGGCCTCCGAGAGCACCCAATGCAGGCAAAAGCAAAGGAAGAAATCCTCCTATAATCTTCTTGTCGAGAGTCTGTAGTTTTTGCTTGGCTTTTTGCACGCCTGCACCGATCTTGCGCTTCTTGGTCTTGCGTGAGTTAGTCTTTGACTTGATGTAGCTGGTTCGACGAGCACCCAGTCCTAATTTCGTCTTTGCCTTCATGATCTTAGATACGCCCCACGCTGCGATTTTCTCTCCTAGTCCCGCGTTCGACGATTTACTTATATCTTTGGCTTCCTGTGCCAATATCTCGTCGGCCCGGTGCCTGGATTTCAGATCCTTGCTTAATGAATATGCGATATCGTGCTGCTTGCACTTTTCGTCGAGAGAATTAATGCCCACGTCACCGCGAGCTAATCTTTTCGCTAGTTTCGTGCCGGGGCCGCAAAATCTGTAGCCGGGAATGTGTAGCTCGAATGGTAGATTGGTTATCAGAGAGTTCACGAGTCCCGCGCCGATGTGTTTTTTGTTCTTACCTCTTCGAGTCATTACGCACAACTGACCAGAAAGTATAAATGTGTTTGATTTTATACAATTACTTTAGTACAATGCAGGTCGTCAAGCAAGACGTGTGTTTGCCCGTGCGCATTACGCAAGACGATGTATTTAGTGCGCGTGAATCACGACATGGCTTACTGTTGCCTTCTGCCGTACGTTGCATAATGGCGGGTCCGTCCAACTGCGGTAAAACGTGTGTTTTACTGAGTTTACTGGAGGAACCAAATGGTCTTCGGTTCGAGAACGTTTACTTGTATTCCAAGTCGTTGCAACAGCCAAAGTACCAGCGCCTAGCAACTGTTCTACGATCCGTGGATGGTCTGGAGTATTTTCCGTTTAGCGATAATACCGATGTTGTACCTCCAAGCGAAGCAAAAGCCAATTCCGTGTTTGTTTTCGACGATGTAATGTGCGAGAAACAAGGCATAATACAAGAGTACTTTTCCATGGGCAGACACGCCAAGGTAGACTGCGTTTACCTGTGTCAGACGTACAGTCGTATTCCAAAACATCTCCTACGAGACAACGCAAATGTCATAGTTTTGTTTCGCATGGACGAACTTAATTTACGCCACGCTTACGACGATCACGTAAACACCGACATGACATTCCAGGAATTCAAAGACATATGCTCCTTGTGTTGGAAAGAAGAACACGGATTCCTAGTTATAGTCAAAGACTGGCGTCTATATAAGGGCAGGTACAGACGAGGTTTCGATCAGTTTATCACCAAACCTGAGTCATAGCATTTAGAAATTCGGTCGTAGCAGTCGAGACTTACGTACTGCTCTCAAGTCTCATGACGACGTTATCCGCAAATACATTTCGCTACTGGCTCAAAAAATAGACGGGGTGAAAAAGGAATTACTTGAGTACCTCGTAGCCATAGACCAGCGCGTGGAAGCTTCGGATTCTCGCATTCGCGACATGATCGAAGTTTCGAATGCACAAAGACGGGACGATCTGAGGACTTTTCAAAGTAGTCTGAAAGCATCACTATCTCAATCGTCAACAAATTCAGATTTGGCCAAACACAAGAAAGAAGTTTCTGCGAACGAATAGAAAAGTATAAAAGGAGGTCTTGCAAAAAGTTTTCAGCCAGTACAATGTCGGACCTGGCCAGTGACCTTCATCGAGCTATACAGTCTGTTCGCGAAAAATATTTACTTGCTAGACGAACCAGACTTGCACGTGAGATGGAAAATGAGGAGATATTTAAACCAATCACTAGTCGCCTCGACGAACTTAAAAACAAGGAAGAACCAGCCTTCATTGTGAAGACAGAAGTTGAAGATGAAATGCCGACTGTAAAGAAGAGAAACTATGAACCAGATCGAGAAGAAGAGGACTTAACAAGTACAGAGTCCATGCACAAGAAAAAAATACCGAAAAAGGGACATCACGTTAATGCAATGGTCCGACCATACCTGATATCGTTTACGAGCCGGAATAATGACACGACCTACGGAGTGTACAGAAAACATAATAAATGGTTCCTCGGTGCTAAAGAAATAGACTTTCTACCAGGAAATATCGTGCGCGTAGCAGAGTTCAAAACGCGCGGGACTCCGGGTCTGTACGAATTGCTGTTTCGCAGGGAGCCTAAAGGATATTCTCACAACGACTTACAAGAGTACAAAAAACTGCTAGAGCTAACCAATGCACATTTTCGCGATAACGATCCAGATAGTGGTGTATATAAAGACGTAGATCATGAAAAAATCGACATTCTCGCTAATCTCTTCAGTGAACTAACAATACATGGCGAAGGTTTAAAAAAGCTAGAAAGTGGTCAGACATTTGACTATGTATATTGGGACGACCCTAATGAATTAGTTGATCGCCTTAGAATTCTACATGCATCGCTTAGTGTAGGAAACTATTCGCACATCAACGAAATAGTCTCCATACTTGAAGAACTGAAGGAAGCCGGCTACATACAATGAGTCGAACCGGAATCGCTCGCGAACTTCATGCTCCTGCTAGACGGAAATACCTTCGTCGCAAAGTCATAGTTCGTGGAATTGATGATTTATTCCAGGCGGACCTTGTTGAGATGATACCGTATTCCCGATTGAATACAGGTTTCAAGTACATGTTGACAGTCATCGATGTTTATAGCAAGTTCGCTTGGGCTAGACCTGTCAAATCAAAGATTGCAACTGACGTAGCCAAGGCCATGAACAATATTTTGCGTGATGGACGTGTACCGTCGCACCTGCAAACGGACCTCGGGAAAGAATTCTACAATGCGACCTTCAAGGCTTTGATGAAGAAGTATGGCATCAAACACTACTCTACATTTAGTAACGTCAAAGCCTCCGTTGTCGAAAGGTTTAACAGAACTTTGCGTTCCAAGATGTGGCGGCAGTTCACGGCTAACGGAAATTACAAGTGGCTTGACATCTTGCCGAAACTAATAAGCGAGTATAATTCCACTGTGCATTCTACCACGAAAATGGAGCCAAAGGACGTAAAGGATAATCGCCTGCTTCAAACAGTTTTTCGCAACACGAAGAAGAAAGATCCACGAAAGCGTAAAGCTAACGTCGGCGACATTGTGCGAATCTCCAAGCAGATAGGTATCTTCGAGAAAGGTTTCACTGCGAACTGGAGTCCCGAACTTTTCCGTGTGACACATGTTCGTGAATCAGAGCCTAGGACCTACTACCTCGAAGATTTGGACCACAAACCTATCCATGGCGGCTTCTATGCCGAAGAGATTCAGCCTACGTTGTATCCCGATACGTACTTGGTGGAGAAGATTATAAAACGAAGAAATGGACTGTCCTACGTCAAGTGGTGGGGCTTTCCACCTCGCTTCAATTCGTGGGTGGCAGATGCAGACGTCGAGAAATCCACAAGGCTTTAGTAATTTGTCTGTGTAATTTTTTTGTACTTGTAGTAGTGTAGTATGTATGTAATAAAAGTATTTTTTAATAGAACTTGCGGTGTTTTTATTTTCTCAAACCTTACACATTAGTGGTACTTTTTTAAAATTAAAGTTGTTTTGTATCATCCAGGGATCGAACCAAGGAGCTTAGTCGATCTAATCGGTCAGTATATAGATTACAAATTTATTTAATGAATTTTGAACTTTTTCCCGAATCTCTAGCATTAAAATAACGAATTTCCAATATGTTGGTCTTGATGGCTTATAGGATGATGGTAGTAGAGGATTTAAAGTCTCTTTAAGAATGTTGAACATGGTTTATTGAAGTTATTGTTTTTTTTTCATAAAATTAAACATTATTGCATCGATCGGGTATCGAACCGAGGACAGAAATCCATCGAATCAATATGTAAATTAATGAGTGATTTATTTAATGAATTTTGGAACTTTTCCCGAATTTCTAGCTAAATAATTACGGATTTTCAAGATGGCGGCCGAATGACAAGATGGCGGGTGTCACAGCAATAATAAATGATTACTGCACTCTAGCGGGTAAGAGTTAAACTAACATGGCGTCAGCGTACTCTAGCGGCCGAAAACAAGATGGTGGCTTCCAGCATCGCAGACAAGATGGCGGTCATGACGTCATACTAGATGATGTTATATATGCTCTGAATAAAAGTGGTGGGAGTCAGTCTGCCAGCACCCACCACAAGGGAAGGATCGGTCGCCATTTTTAATTTTTTTTTTGCACTCGTCGGGTTCGAACCAAGGTCTCCGAACTCCGTGTCGTAAATGTTTGTTTTTTAAATATTTTTTATTAAAATTTTATTATTTGATTTATTTTATAATTTTTAAAAAAAAATTAATTAAAATCGGATAATAAATAACAAAGTTAAAGATGGCGGCCGTAACGGAAAATGCAACGGTGACGTCATCCAATATGGCAGAAAACACATCGCCGGAATTTTCGAGAACACAATGACGTCATCCAATATGGCGGATCCAAGATGGCGGATCCAAAATGGCCGCCGGGGTCAAGGTCAAGGTCAAAGGTCAAGGTCACATCCATCCAAGATGGCCGCCGTGACGTCACAACACAAGATGGCGGACACCGGCACCGGCACCACGCGCCGGCGCCAGATCTAGTATGCCCATTTACATACTACTTTGGTACTAGATGCTATTCTACCCATCCAATAGTATCTAAATCCAAAGAGCGAGTTTCTCAAAAAAATTTCTCCCTTGCGAGTTCCCCAACTCGCACGACGAGTTGCGTCAATTAGTTTTCGGGCGAGTGACCTTATTTTGTTGATACACTTTCACCCTGAAGTGTTCTACTGCTTCCGGAGATCGAGCTAAGTCCGAACTCAACCTTACGGAGATTCTTCTTACCCAGTTCAGTCGGCTCGCAGTCGGGTAGAGTGACGGCCTGGTGGCGGTTGTCAAGGCAACGTAGCGACGTTCTTCGGCGGAGATCTCCCTCACTCTCGGTGCGTCGGCGGCGTCTGCTCTGTACTGCACGCGGGCAGCCCATATTTATACTTCTTGGCGCCACCCGCCCTCGCCTTCCACAAGAGGGTAGAGAGGCGGGCGGAGGGGTATTGAGCAGGAACTATATCCGGGTCACGTGGCTGCTGTGCATCACGTGACAAGCTCCTGGTCACATGACATTAGCTGCGCTGGGCGTTACCTGGAGGGCAGGCCACCTACGACGCTTAGAACTTCAACGGTTGGTCTGCCACTAGGGGGTTCCTTCTGTCCTAGTTGCGGGGCTCAAAATTACAGCCGCAACAGTTAACAGCAAAAAAATGGGAAAAAGTTAAAATCAAGAACAAATTATTTAATTATAATTTTAATAAAAAACGCACTTACATCACCTGGTGACGGCATTCACCATATTGAAAATCCGTAATTATTATATGAAAAATTGAATAAAATTGATAAAAAAATAATAATTACCATTTTAATTAAATGTTAATAAAAATGTACTTACGTCATGGAGAATGAACTCGGTTAGAACCTGGCGCGGAAAAAATGGCGACGGATCTGTCCTCCACAGAGGCTACCAGCAGACATGCCCCCTACAACTAATGCCAAGGCAGATATTACATAAACCAGTATAACGTCATAGTAGCCATTTTGGATCCGCCATCTTGTTTTCTTCTACTTGATGGTGCTACCACCAACTTAGTTTAATTTTTACCCGCTAGAGTGCAGTAATACCACAATGTCAACTGTCGTGACATCGGTCATTTGTCGGCCATCTTGGCCGCCATGTCAAAAGTCTGGAATTATTATAATATAAATGAGAAGTTAACTGCAAAATTAATTAAAAAATCATCTATTAATGTAATGATTGATTAAATCGATTTCCGTCCTTAATTCGATCCCTGGTATATGCGAAAAGGTAAATTTAGCGTAAAATTAAATATGGGATGTCCATAAAAGAATGTCCCAGTTTAAATGGAACATTATAATAGTTTAATTTAGACTATTTACAACAAATCATACATTAAAATGAAGAATGGCATGGGTTTATGTCAGGTGAACGTGTAGGCCAGCTTTCCCAGTTACAAACACATCCGGTCGTTTCGAAATGCCTATACCATGCGGATGTTTTTCCCACATGGAGGATTACAACTGAACATTAAACCAAATGTATGTTGAACTGTAATTACAGACTCACTCTTAGCAAGTTGCAGATTACAAAACGCTTTTCGCTTAGGATTCGTTATTTTGCGTAGGTGGCGCTGCAATCAAGAAAACAACAAAGCAGTACTCACGAATGCGTTTATATAAAACTGTTTGAGTTACTCTTTATTTGTGACCTTGAACCAAAACTCTACAACTATAACTGTTGATACTATTACAATTTATAACTGGAACATTCTTAGATAGACATATTGTATTTAATTAAATATTCTGGAAATTCCTAAAAGCAGCTCAAATTCCTAATCTACCAGACTCCAGAAAGACGCTGTCGTCACATTGACCACCCTCTTGAAATTCTGTATTTATTAATATATCAATTCGGGAAAAATTTAAAAAATCTTTTAAAAAATCATTAATTAATGTAATGATTTATTAGCACTAGTACCGTTCTTGGTTAGATTCTTGGTCAGTGCTAAGAGTAATTAAAGTTTAAAATAATTGCTTCAATTATTTTCCAATTAACTTTCGTTGAATTTACTACGAGCAAGGACTCTATACAATACAACTGTCCGACGAAATAAATATGTTACTCACTATAATTATGCCTTACATGAAGACCTTCTTTTTCAATACATAGAATACCTTTCAAAAAGGTCATGAACAATGTTAGGCATATATACCATCATATCTGAACCGTTAGACCAGGTATGTCCAACGACAATCATATAGACCAAGGATCTCCGAAGCACGAGGCCTTCTTCGGTGATACCTCATATATCTTTCAAACAAATGGTATATTTCTAGCAGACAGGACAAGACTCTCCGAACTATCAGACCTGTTGTATGGATTTAATCTGTTACAATCAAATAGACCAACTAACTAAATATGTTTTACGCTTACTTTAGAACCAAGAATACATGAAAAATGTTTCACTCTTACCACAAGACCAAGAAAAGCATAACCATTAAACTGACTACAGACTTGACTACGCACATTTAACGAAAAGGACGTACATTTGATCAAACTTTCAACACGATACGATATGATACCATCAAAGGAATACCATCCTATCAAAGAGACTCGATCTCATTAGTACGATACGATACCATCAGTAGGTGTACGATCCAATCAGTAGGATATAATCAATGGGATATGATAGGATTAACTCCATCTGACTACAATGGTGGCATCTGCATTTGACTCCAAATGATTTATTTTACATTTTGTACGAAATGGCCCCGATTTCTGGAATGGATTTGTTATTACTCTCCAAGTAGTGTAGGATAGCCGGTCTGGCGCCTGGGTTCTGGGTGTGGATTTTGGATGAGGTCAATGATCGATTTCTCTGACGTCACGGCGACCATCTTCGATTACCGTGACCTTGACCTTTGACCTTGACATTTGACTCGGTATCCATTTGGGGTTCGCCATCTTGGATCCACCATCTTTAAATAGAGCGCCCCACTCACTCATTATGCAATTTACGTCACAGCCGCCATATTGAATTTCTCTGTTCAGCTGCAGGCCACCATCTCGGATAACGTCGACTTTATTTCTGCTATTTGTTCCTAGAGAGTGCCAGCATCGCTCTGTATCATCACATAAGGTCGATATTCCATTACCTAAAAGAGCTGTTATGGTCTTTATCGACATATTAAATTTAATGTTTTACGCAAAATACATTGGAAGCGCTGTGATTAGAACCATCGCAGCTCTGACCTCCAGGATGGAAAACATATGCCTTTAACCGCACGGCCATCGAGACATTTACCAGACTGAGAATTTAATAAGGTACCTATATATAAAAATAACACACATATTCGAACTTGTAATTTTTTTAGTTTTAAGTAATAATAGCATCGCCTGTTCGAGACAGAACCATCATATTGTATTAAGACGTATGTAACTGTTACAATTATTGTTGCGACTGCCATCTTGAAAATCTTTATTTATTATCCGATTTTAATGAAAAAGATTCTAAAATTCATAAAAAAAAAAAATTAACAAAAAGTTGAGAATAAATATTGAAAAATACCGTTGCACATGTCGTTACGGTCACCATCTTGGATTATAGAAATATTGTTTGATTAGTTACGTACGCCATCTTGGATGACTATGACAGTATAGTGCTTTTTCTGTCTATTGCATTTCGGTCTAGTGCCTTACAGATTAGTGCTTGTTCGGTTTAGTACCTTTTGGTCTTGTACCAGTTTGATATAGTGACTTTCGATCTAGTGTCTGATCGATCTATTGTCTTATGGGTCAATTGCTTTTTGGAACTAGTTCTTGTTTGGTCTAGTGCTTTTCGGTCTTTTGCCTATTCGATCTAATGGCTTTTGGTCAAGTGCCAATAAGATCTAGTGCTTTTCAGTCATGTGCCAATTCGGTCTAGTGCCCTGTGGTCTGTTGCCTTTCAGGTTAGTGCCTGTTCGGTTTAGTGCATACTGGTATAGTGCCTTTCGGTCTAGTGCCTGTTTTGTCTAGTTTTGATCAGCCTAGTGCCTGTTTGGTCTAGTGACTTTCGGTCTAGTGCCTGTTTTGTCTAGTCCCTTTCTCTAATGTGCCTGTTCGGTCTAGTGCCTTTCGAACTAGTAACTTTCGGTCTAGTGCCTGTTTGGTCTAGTCCCTTTCTCTAATGTGCCTTTTCGGTCTAGTGCCTCTCCGTCTGGTGCCTTTTGGTCTGGTGGCTTTAGTGATTGTTGGCGTAGTTTCGTGTCCCCGGCCCAGCAACCGTATTTAACGACTTCGGCTGTACGTGCGAGGAAGGCGGGATGCAGCCGTGCGAGGCTGCCACCAGCTTGCCAGTCACCGCGGGCCCAGCTCGCGAGTCGCTCGCGCCGGCGCTCATTAATATTCACCTTCGGCGGGGATTCGGCGACGAGAAGTTGATGCGCCGTCGCTGGCGCGGGCCTCGGGACGTATTAATTGCCTGGAAACGTGGTAGCGGAACACTTAACCCGCGAGGAAGGTGGGTGGCCCTGCTAACACTCCCCCTACCCCGCAGCGCCATCTTCGTCTTCCTCGCCCTTACGCCACGCGCGTGTCGCGGGGCCCGATCTAATTAATACACAGCGGGCGCGCCCGCCATCTTGCGTCTTCTCTCTGCCTCCTCGCTCCGCCCGGCCGCTTCCTCAGCCTCTTTCGCGGCGACGACAGACAGGCAGGGCTGCGCGGCGAACAACCACTCAACCGCCCCTACGGTGCAGCCAGAGGGCCCAATTACATTTTCCAATACAATTTTAGTATATACGTACATTGAAATATTTCATATATTTAGGGGCATGCAGATTTCGCGAAAACATTTCGGAACTAGATGAAAGTTAAAACACTATAGCATAGTCTTTGTTTCGTGATTGGGAGAATTTCTCCCAGGTACATATCGATTGTAAAAACACCAATCACAGTGATTCAGTGCGGAAGTAAACGAGTCCTGAGTGGCTCGGTAAAATAAGACAACGACTTCTCTCGCGGACGGCCGCCAATCACAAGGAAGAAACCACAGGTGCGGGTATACATTGTTGCAGTCTAATAAGTATTCAGATCTTTTCGCGAAAAATGCCTGCCCCTAAATATATTTTATTTGGGGTTTAAAACGTCCTGTTATCTAGTGTGCTCAGTAAAATAATACTTAAGTAGGTTTAGTAAACTATGATAAGTATTTAGGGAAAATCTAAAAATAATATTCAGGATACCCCTACCCCCTTCGCCATTTAAGATATGCCAGTGAAACCCCTCGTCGCTCGTTACTAGATACCTTGTAACAATATGGATTTCGCGGCAAAAGTTTTACTGCTCTCCTAACATGAAAACCATGTGTTATTTTTTATAAATTACTAATGTTATTGGTAGAGACCGGAAAAATAAACGGATTTATTTCACGATATGCTAGACTACAAATACACGTACCTTGATATTGTTTCTGTAATTGTTTCACAGTTTATCGGAAGGACTTTGAGCCGATGAAAAAACTTCAACCAAATAAGTATTGACTCGGAAGCATCTAAGTTGACATGTCTCACAAGTCAGTAGCCAATGAGCGTGTCGCATTTGCCCGAATATGTATAGGATCGTGAAGTCTATCCTAGAAGTAATTGAAACTGCGAGTTTTTCCTTTCCCCAGTTATTGGCTATGTCCAGGGACAGGAAAAATTCGCTGGTTCAATGACTTTCAGGATGGACTCTACAGTTCGGCGTATAGTCGAGGAAATGTCACCCAGTTATTGGCTGCTGTATTGTGAGAAATCGCAACGTAGTAGCCTGTGATTCAATACAGCCATGGTTGAGTGTTTCTCATAGGGCCAGATGAGTTGTAAGCCAATAGCAGAGGAATCAGTATGTACAACGTTTTGAGGTTTAGCCCATCGCGAAATGAATCCGCGAAATTTTCCGGTCTCTAGCTAAGGCTCAGTGAGAGGTGCTTCCCCGAACTAGACGAGGTCAGTTTCTTAGTCCTCAGCATGCATGAATCGCCATAACACAAGAGAATTGCTACATTGTTTGGAGATATTTATTGCCGCGAAGTACTAGTTTCTGTGCCTATAACAATCCGTGTCATTTCACTTACTAGTTTGGACTTAGTGTATTGTCACCAAACCGGTCATAAGGGATGATAAAACAATCAAAATAAAAAAGATTGAAGAAGGTATTGGAAATTGCTCACAGTTATAGCTTCGTAAATTATTATGCTTTTATAAAATTAATTTCTTTGTCATGATTAAAAAAATTACTTAATAACAGACGGAAATTATTAATAAATGGTTTCATCAATATAATAAGTGTTTACTAAATGATTTAGAGAAACCTGAAAGACAATATCCATATATTTATATCGTACAATTAAAATGGAGCATGTAATTGTGAGTTACACAGCTTTGAACTAAACATTGTAAATTAGTTAAATATTAGCTATGTCTTCCAAAAAAGAAAGAGAACTAAAATTTTTAAAGTTTTGTTTTAAAAACCAAATTTATTTTCTATTTGAATGATATTTTAAATATAAAGTGTTTTACGAGACAGGCTATTCCTTCAAACGGTTTACTTAAAAAT
This sequence comes from Bacillus rossius redtenbacheri, assembly GCF_032445375.1. Taxonomy (NCBI): domain Eukaryota; kingdom Metazoa; phylum Arthropoda; class Insecta; order Phasmatodea; family Bacillidae; genus Bacillus; species Bacillus rossius. The sequence continues at coordinate 31,123,197 of NC_086331.1, forward strand.
GTTTAACACACGTTTTCATGCTCTCAAATAATTGTAACGTTTTCAAAACCACGAAATAATACTTATTTGATGAATTTAACCATTTAATCATTTGAAATCATTGGCAAATAAGGCATTGTTTTAGATGCAGAAATAATTTTTGAGAGTACCCCATTAAGGAAAGGAAAATTTCGCAATTTTCTTTGATAACATGCTAAACTCCGTACACCTGTGATTTCGTGCTACTTCTGCAATTGGACCATTGACTGCAATGACCAACCATAGGGATGTTCGAGCCATTGATATCCCAGAGACAATAAAAATCTTCTAACCACAAGACTTCTCAAAGTCAGCAGCTAAAAGACAAATGGAACTTGCAGATGTATGGAGTCGATCGTAAAGTCTAGCTTGGAAGTGATCTAACCCAGGGGTGGAAAGGTACCTCGCAGCACTCGCCTGGATTGATTCCGGGAGACGACGGGAACCCGGAATGCTATCCCAGTTCGCCACACTCACGCCGTCATTTGGCGTTAAGGGGCCCGCCTGGTCAAGTTGTACCAGTGTTAGTGTATGTGGGAGGGGTGATAGGTGCGACGCTCGCTGGTGCTTCTAGCGCGGTATCGCCTCTAAGAGCAAGGCTTTGAACTGGCGCTCAGTCTTCTCGTCGTGCAGGGGGCAACTATGAAATTTTAGCGGTGACCGTAACATTATATGGCTTAGAAATTAAGATAAATATGTAGTGCAAGGGCCTTAAGTGCTTACAAGAATCTTTAAAGGTGGTTTTATGACTAAACATTACTGTGAAAACACGCCTTGTAGCCATTTTTACTCTTCTAAAAACACAATTTATAAACTTAGTCCGGATACAAAAGTACTTTTCGGCCCTCAGCGAATTCTTAAATGTTTTTCGTAAACAGACCCCGATAGGATATCTTGAGTTGTTTTCAAATCAAGTTGTTTTTCCTGAAGCTCCGCACAATGTATGTGTGCCCGGGTAGGTGGGGGCATTAAGGCTGAATTACAATAGCCCGTGGCGTCCGTCCGTCGCCTGTCTGTCAGCCGCCGAGCGTCATGTTTTCACAGGTTTTATATTTCAATGCTGACAACTGTTGAGAATACTTATATTTTTTTGAAAAAAAAATTCTCTTGGTTAAACAATCAGGTAAGCTAAACACTTATAACTCATTAAATTGCATTTTTTATACTTTGGTATTTATTTTACATTTTAAGAGTGACTGACCATTTTTGTTTTGAAAAACAGCTATTGAAATGGGTTCATACATAAGATAAAAAATAATTATTTTGGAAACAGCTAAACCATTAAACAAACTTTATTACCATCAAATCTAAAAATATTTGACACGAAAAAATTTAGAATGACATTTAAAGTTAATAATTTCACCCGTCCGTTCTTGAAAAATATGTAGTTACCAAACATTTTACGGATGGATGAATAGTATTTTTCTCGCCATATTACTGGCTGCAGGTCACGTGGTTGACTGACGGATGACGGATGGACGGAGGCGACTGGCCATTGTTATTTCGGCCTTATTTTCTTAATGACGCAAACAATATCAGTAGAGACACCTGTATTTCGCGAATACATTTCGTGTCAAGGTATTTCACGAAACACTGTAGCTTTTTCTAAGAGTCATGGCAAATTGTGAGGGTGCAGCAGTACGGTGACCACATTCTCATTGGCCCCGTCAAGAGCGGGACGACACCTCTCCCTGACCTCAGCCAATAACAACAGGAGAAAAGCTACAGTATTTTGTGAAATACCTTGACACGAAATGTATTCGCGAAATACAGGTGTCCCTAAATATCAGAACTACCCGAGGACCCTGCGTTTAAAGTAGCTGCACATGCTTCCCAACAACAGCATCGAACTTGCCATGACTGCAAACTTCACAAAATAAATATTGCACCAACTTTCTTTTGCGTCCAGATGTGTTCGGGACACATGATTACACACGTGAGTGTCGCTTTTAGCACGTCCGACGGTGACCTCCAGAAGACGAAAACAAGATGCCCACCATGACGTCATGCTGGCCGATGTAATATATACCTTGGTATTAGTGGTCGGAGGTCATTTTGCCGGAGGCTTCTATAGAGCATGTATCCGTTGCCATTTTTAAAAAAAGGTAAGTATCAAAATTTAATCAAATTAATGTTTTGTGGATTTTAAAATTTTCCTCAATTTATGATCAAAAATACGGATTTCCAAGATGGCAGACGAATTTCAAAATGGCGGAATCTAATTGTTTGTATTTTTTTTTTGCATTTTTATAAATTTTTTTTTTTTAATTTCCTAACTTAAAAACTGATATTCAATATGGTGGCCGTAACGAAAAGTGCAACATTTAGGTCATAATTTAGAAATGGCGGCCGTTTCTAAAATTGCAACATTCGGGGATTGGGCGCTCGATTTCAAGATGGCGATATTGAAAAATGGCGACTGAGGTCAAAGACCAAGTTCAAGGTCATCGAAGATGGCCGTTGTGGCATCAGAATCCAATATGATGACATTATTGAAAAGCGCAACGGTGACGTCATCATTCAAGATGGCCGCTTTGACATCACAATTCAAGAAGGCGGCCGACAATCTCAAATCTTACTCTGCACCCTGTCCACGGACCTACTATTATAGAAGTACTACTATTAAGTAACAATCTACTACGCACCGAACATGCAGAAGCTTCATTGTGACGATAGAAAATACAGTGAGATTAAAAGATTTTTAGGAAAACCTTTGAGTGTTAACCGTTAACATATGGGTACATATGGCTCCTGTATGGTTTGTGTGATGCAGTTGTCTCAAATTTAAAAGCTTTAAAATTAAAAACTATGGTAACAGTTTTACAACTGACACTTGTCAATAGTGGTGCAAGTAGGGAAAGGGGATATATTCCCTGCCACCGAAAAACCTAAAAAAAAGATACATTATCTCACTAATAAATTTAAAAAAAAAAATTAAAGATCACATGTTTAAGAACACTGAAAAACCACATGGAGTTCTTTACGAATTGTGTTGACAGGACAACAGTTAGATGTATAGATAGAGACCGGAAAAAATTCAAAAATTCATTTCGTGTTATGCTAGAATCCAAATATATGTAACCTTCACAATGCTTCTGTGATTGACTCCCGGTTTGAGTCAATGAAAAACATTCTATAGATAGGCATTTTGAAAAATTTCCAGTTGCAATGACCTCTAGGATAGACTCCACATTCCCTACATACTCAGGCAAATGCCACATGCTCACTGGCTACTGACTAGTGAGACATGTCACCTGGGATGCTTCCAACCCGATACTTCTTTAGTTGAATGTTTTAATTGGCTCAAAGTCCTTCAGGTGAACTGTAAGTCAGTCACAGAAACAGTATGGATTTTACCATAACGTGAAATTAATCCGCGAAATTTTCAAGTTTCTATGTATAGACCATTGGTAGGGCATGCAATTTTGGAGGAAGGATTTAGAGACCAGCTGTGTGTTAAACATTGTCTGTGTTTCGTGGTTGTATATAATTATTACAGGCACATTTTTCCTATCAGGACACGTCCAGTGCTGAAGAAAACGCATAATTAATGGCTTCTCTTGCAGAGGGCCACCAATCACAAGGGAAACAATCGCCAGCGCGGTCATGCCTTATTTCAGTTTAATGAGCCATGAAATTATTTAGCAATATACCCAGTCCCTATACATTGGTAGTGAATTGAAACCTGTCGAATTATAAGCAGTTGGTGACGGTAGAGACCCCAGAGCTATTTCTCGGCAGCGAACGGGATCCGAGAAGGAAGGTGGAAAGCGTCGGGAAAGGTTAGTGTAAATGTTCACACGAGAATGGCTCGCGAAGAAACACGAGGCACGAGGTTGGGTCCGGGAGTATTCCGGTATTTCTTGTAGCGCCGAACATTCTGGTCCGGTCGACCTACCGGGGGGGGGGGGGGGGGGGGGGGGCGCAGGGAGGCAGAAACTACAGTCTCGCAGGGAGGCAGAATATAGTGTAGTGCTGGGAAACAAAGCCTACAGTAGTGCAGGGAGGAATAAATAATCTACAGTAGCGCAGGAAGGCAGAATCTACTGTAACAGAGGCAGCCAGACGTTTTATATGTTTAGGTGGTGGTGATGGTATAGGGAATTACAGGGAGGTAGATGCTACAAAAGCACATTTTATAATTTGTTTATTAATAATTTTTTCTGTATTTGGCGAAGCTTTAGATTTTTTAACCTTTTGATTTTTATGATTGGAGCTTTTCATGACGTGTTTTCGATATCTCCTGCTGCTGCTATATCCTTTACCTGTTATTTTTTATATTTTAGAAATAATACATCCTTATTCATAATCATTGTCTTCATAAGATTGATTAATTTAATTTCCTTATACTTCATTACGTCGTTTCCACCTTTTGGTTAGTTAGCACCTCTTCACTGTCTTCGATCTTGTCGACTTCAGGTCGACTTCCCACTCAAATTACCCAATTTTTAAAATGGTTCCAGATCTACCTTTCGGTGTTTGTTTAACTTTGACAAAATGCTTTAAGATGACGTAATGAAGCCATGCAAAATATTAATGGCCTATCGCGAATGGTTACGGCACCAAAGCCTTGTGTGTGGGTGCCAGTGTACAACACAGAAGTGATTTATGTAAATTATGTCCAGTTGGATGTCCTACAGCTGCGCATTTAGAAAGCCTACCTGCTAAATGTTTGGCATTTTAAATCATCTTTCTGTGAAGGAGGTAGAAATGTCTTAGTTGAAAAGCTTTCTATGGTAGATTTTTTAATGTTTGCTTCTGACTCTTCAACTTAAATTTTAGAAAAAATTTGAATACCTATTTTTAGCAAATTATTTTTAGGGAATGGTTTTTTAAAATAAAATGGCTTAATATTGCTGTAATGGAAAAGCTATGGAACATTATTTTTTTTCAATATTGATTTTAAATTATGACAAGATTTGGAAAATGTGACATTTTACTAAGTTTTGGAAGCAAATATCTGAAATGGATACCTCCGATTTAATTGTGATTAGTTTAAATGGAAAACACTAGTTTTTAACTTTGTTGATCTTTTACTTCCATAGTGGATCTGAGTTCTCCTGCAGGCGTATACGTGCGGGTCCCGGGTTAAGCCAGGGCGTGAATTTGCATCGACAGTTGTCATGTATACATGCATTGTTTTTAGTGAGCATATTTTGATAAGCTTCTCACAAGGTAACGCGAAAAAATTTAATAATCATTTTGAACAATAATTACTTTTAGAATGGATCAACGAAAAAAGTAAGGACTGGGACCGATCTAGTAAATCAACTCATTAATAAGTAATTTTTTTATGAGTTTTAAAATATTTTTAGAATTTTTTAGTTGTTAGTTACGGATTTTAAAGATGGTGGTTAATTTGACATCTTCAGCTTAGTGGTGGCTGGTACGGGGACTTATAAGCCGTTTTGTAGAAATTGATTAATATTTAATTAATTATTTTTAAAACAAAATTAACTTTTTGCAACGACCAAAGATCAAACCAAGGACGCATATCAATCAAACCAAAGAAATATGAATAAGCAAATGTTTTAATAACTTTAAGAATTTTTTAGCCAAAATTTACATACTGTCATGTTGATGGTCAACGTCGAGACCACTTCCCAACAGATTCGGTTGAATTTTTTTGCGTAAATTTAAGCTAGTTTGCAGACATTTCTAGCCATCTGTATTTTTGGGGAATAAAACGTAACAATTTTAATTCGAACTATGGAATTTTTTTCTCTCTCTCTCTCTCTCTCGCTATATATATAATTTGAGTCAATATTTGTCGAATTTTGTATCAGTCTGTTAAGTCCATATCACCAAAATGACTGCTGGTTGTATCCAGTTAACGATGGTGGTTAAGCATTAATGGTTTATAAATCAATCAAAATAAGAATGAGTTTATACAAATATTTAATACCGTATTTAGTTAACTACAGCAGCAATATCATACGAGATATATATTGGATATCGCTATATGTAGGAATATATTGGACTTGCTAAACAAGTTCCGAAATAAATTGTTGTTTTATATACTTTTAAGAGCTATTTCGAGCAATTTGTCTAATTAGACATGCGGTCTAAAAAGCTGAAAGTTAGTGGGTTTGATTCCACCTTCCTCCAAGGGTATTTTATGTCATGCAAAACTTTTATGAACTTTTATAAGGACTACGTGAAGATATTTTTATTATTGTAGTAGCTGATATCAATAAAAAAAATTGACAGTCAGTGACAGGAATGTGCCTCATGGGTAGAGACCCGTGAATTTCGCGGATTCATTTAGTGTTATGCTAAAATTCAAATAATTATACCTTAGTGCTGCTTCTGTCATTGGTTCTCTGTTAATCTGGAGGACTGAGGGCCAATTAGAGGCCCTCACTCATAGAAATGTCGAATCACAGGCCACCCAGTCAAGACGACTAACAAGTCAACAGCCAATGAACAGTTGGCATTTGCCCAAGTGTGTAAAGGATATTGGAGTCTATCCTGGAGGTCATTGAATCCGCGAAATTCACGGGTCTCTACTCATGGGTGACACTAGCATATTCTAGTTTACAACCAGCGAACCATAGGACAGGTGAATTTTTTTCCCTTACCTAACTTAAACTAAGGTGTATTTTGTAGGAGGTTCTGGGTTAGGGAGGGGCCCAGGTGCGTCTCAGGCTGAAGCCTGTACGCCTAATCAAGCTGAGAATTAGCAGGAATGTGGATTTAGAAGACGAATGTGCCCAAATATGGCCGAATCCTTACGATTGGTAGCCTCAGCCAAAACTGATCAGCCACCAAATCGTAGCCCATTAAGAAATAATTTACGCCGAAAATAAACATAACCGCACTAATCACTGCAAATAATTAATTTTACATTAATTTGTTCCTCATCAAATAAAAAATAAAACTGTTATCAAATAGAAAAAAAATTCAAACTTATTTTGAATGCAATAGAAATTTGGTGATGGCCGGAAGACAATAGGAATCCTTTTTTGTCTTTTTTTCCATCGCGACAACTGGAAGTTGAGGCGAGACGGTAGTTGCACTACGACCCGCTCGGACAGAACACGACACCTGTGACGACTGGTTGGTTCAGCCCAGTTAGCAGTTGTAAGAGTCCAGAGCCAACCCCCCCCCCCCTCCTAGCGATCACTCAATGGAACTCACTAGAAAGCACGAGTGGTGGACTTGAAGTATGTTTCTGTTTCCCTGACTTGTCCAAGGGACGGTAAGGAAAGGGCGCGGAGAACAGGTGTGACCGGACCAGAGACCACAAACAAGACGGCCCAAACGAAACGCACTGGACACTGTCCGCATTGTGTTTCCCACGCCAACAAATACCCGTTCTCACACCGACCACAAGATACGGCTGCTACGTGGAGACTAATAGCGTTGATCGCTAGAAATGAATTTTTTTTGTTACTGGACTCAAGTATTCGCACGTTTCCAAAGCTTCAGCCATCGTTGATACGGCACGCCACATATATTTATTTATTTATTTATTTATTTATTCAACCATATCGACCCTGAAATTGGTAATACACAAGCCTCCGATTCTGCTGTGCATTCTAGAAACCGGGGCCTTAAAAATTGTATGAAATACGATAAATTTCACTTAAATAATAATAATACATAAGGGAAACTTTATACGGTCCATTTATTTATTTATTCGCCATTTTACATGTGGCAAAATTAGGATGCAGACACCACCATGTCTTACCTTTAATTACAGTTTAAAAATATATATATATTAATTCAACAATTAAAATTAACATTATATAGAAAAAAAATAAGTTATCACTTAATAATTAGACTAACCTAAGAAATAGCTTACACTTAAACTACGGAAAGTTATAATTAACTAAGTTTTTTATCAAAATGTTCTTTTAAATAGTGGCCTGATTTCTTTTAGAGAAAAAGTAAACAACATAAATTTAAATTTTAAAAAAAAGATAGTTACTTTAACTGAAGGTTTGATTGTAAAAATAATCTGACTTTTAACTGAACTGGGCGTTTATTGAGACAGCTCCTGTTTTTTTCATTCTCTCCAGTTGTACCCTTATTGGAGTCAGTTCTCCGGAAATATGAGAGATGGACATGCAAATCATGTCACATAATATTCCACTAAGCTGCACTGTGTATCACGAAGATATTACGTGATGAGCTGATTGATGCAGATCTGGCATAAACTTAACATTTATGATGTTGGTCAGCGCTCTTGGAATTTGTATTATTTTTATTTTAACCGCAGCTTGCGATTTCGATCTACGGAGAGATCATAGTAGTTCCAGAAAACTGCATCTTCGTAGAAACAACCACGTAATTCCGAATCCCGAGTTCTGTTGCCCGATGTAAAAAAACAATTGGTTGTCTGTAAAGTCGGTTTACGGACGATAGTTTAACGTGACAACGTCATAACAAAACATTGATGAAATGATTGCATACTTATATGAATAAAATTGAATCATTTTTATTGAATTATCACTATTTCGTATGGATACAAAGGAGTGAAATGTAATCTACAATTTAATTGATAAATTTACTTTTATTTGTATCTACTCATTAATTCAAATATGTTTATTACTTTAACGAAGAGATTATTTTAATTATAACTTTTATACATGATTGCTATTTAACTTCTTCCAATCTGTGTTATTCTGTTAGGATAGGACGATGATAGGATAAGTAGGAAACTAATGGGAGTGTTTCAAGTTTAATGTGCCTCGAAAAAGTCAAATCGATGGTTGTTCCAATCGATTGGAAGAGAGATAGATGCGGCGCAAGCGTACAATGAGCGTAACGGGACACAGCATAACGGGACAATGTGCGTAACGGGACACTTTTTCGTGCGTGCAGCCGGCGTTCATCGATTTATTAGACTTTGTCACGTCAAAAGATAAAACATGTGCGTGAAAAGAAAAACAGAGTTTAATTTTCATTAAGTTATAAGTATTGGAGCTATAGGCTACTTCTCTAGGCGCGCTGAGGGTGAAGTCTGAGTCGGCGTGCATCATAATTGTAATGATCTGCGCGCGCACCACGCCGGAGAATTAATTACAACAGGTTGAAGTCTAATTCGCTTGCGCGTTTCTCCTATACGCACAAGGCGAGCGCGTGTGCTGACATTATCCTGTATATATTCGCTTTCGTGAACTTCGCGGGTCGCACCAAGAGTACCGCTGTGCCGGATAAATCTTTGTGATGGATTAAATTTAACTGGAATACAGTTCATAAAATTTAATAGTTTTGTTTTAATGTTTAAAATAATATTTAAAAAAATGTCAACTTAAAAATTAAGTGGTTATCCTAAGATTACGCCAATAATAAATCACAATCCTTCGTAGATACAGAAGTTGACAGTTTAGCTCAGTGTACAAGCGCTTAATGTTGCATTTCTTGAATTCCCGGTTCGGATCTCGTCACTTGTCAATACACATTTTTACATATTTAAAAAAACTTTTTATCACATTTTAAACATTAAATTTAATAAATTTACTTGATGATTCTTTAATCAAATGTTAAAGATAAGCCCATTGTTTTTTTATTTCTCTATTTAGTCATTAAACTTTAATTTTAACAGTTTACCTATTATTTCACTTTTAAAAGAACCGTATATTTACAAAGACATAATGTAAAAAAAATTACTAATATTGTTGTATTAAATTTTAATCAGTTCTCATAGTAAATATAATGTGATAATTTTTAACAAAGTTTTTTCCGATTTGTCGTGTTAGTCGTTTTAGTCGTTTTAATAAACGATTAAAGTGATAAATTGTGACGAAGAACTGACGAGTCCAGTGTGGCGAGATTGGGTCCCTCGTCGCCACTGAAGGACACGTTTGCGACTCCAACCAGTGAACCAGTGGTTTCCCTGAGCGGGGGCCGGTTTCCGGGCGAAACAGGGTTTCCCGTTCAGGCCCGGGCCAAGTGTAAGTATTAGAAGGTTGGTTGGTTGGGGGGGGGGGGGATAGTGACCACGGGTCAGCAGCAGCTACACTAGCGGGCGCGTGGGAAAACTGTAGCGAGGTAGATCTTCGGCGAGAGGGAAAGCGGGTCGAAGGTCCCGAGAAACCCGCCGCCCGCAGCGAACTCGCTCCTTCGGGAATTCCGGGACCGGCGCCGTGGAGGCACGTCCCTTCAGTTCCCTGGACGCGCGCGGCGCTCCTGGGCGTCCGTCCAGCCAGCTGCCGGTGAGTCCGTTCGCTGGTTTGTCCGCGTGGGCAGTCCGTGGACCGAGCGTCCTTCCATCGCAATGTCGGAGAAAAATGACGGTCGGTCAAACGATTTTCGTCTACTGTCTGACAGTCAAACGATTTTTTGATCTACTGCCAGTCGGTCAAACTGATTCCGTCTACTGCTTGACAGTCAAACGATTTTAGGTCTACTTCCAGTTGGTGAAACTATTTTAGTATACTGCCTGTCAGTGAAACGATTTTCATATACTGCCTGTCGGTGAAACGATTTCCATCTACTGCCTGTTGGTAAAACGATTTTCGTCTACTGCCTGACAGTTTAACGATTTTCGGTCTACTACCCGTCGGTCAAACTATTTCGGTCTAGTGTCTGTCGGTAAAATGCCTGTTGCCAGAGTTATTTTTTTTAAAAAAAAAGATAAATATTCGGGTCGTCTATCTAATCGCTGCCTTTGAAACTACTTTTCGGTTAAATGACTTTCGGTCCACTCCCTGTCGGTCAAACGTTTTTCAATTCAATGCCGCATACCCAGCTTGGGAGGTTCTACGGCTTCTAAAACCAAACTACAACAAAAGAGTTTGACCAGGTGTTAAGAATCTGTTTGGCAAGCAAAAATTTCAGTACTAAATAATTATTTATAATTACAAATGTTTATTTGCTACTGAAAACAAGGAAGTAAGTAATACGCATTTTTTAAGTGGTACTTTTTCTACGACACGTCTTTTAAAATTTTTTTGATAAACTTAACTGCAATCAAATTTTTCTCCTAGTGGGCGTAACTACAACTTCTGCAACTGGTTGCTACACATTCTACATCTACCCGGGAGGTAGTGTGAGGAATATGTGAAATATGAGTCATAGTCATTGTGAGGGGATCATGTATAAAGTTATAAATTTCCGTCATTTCTTTGACGTAATAGTAAGCTCGTTAAAGAAAACAATATTCAATATAATTAATAATTTTAACAACGCCGTGGACCGAAAAGAAAGTCTTCAAACAAATTTTGAGTTACCATTTTTTTTATTTGGACAGGACTGAGTGTTAACAATATACATATTTTTGAATTTAAATGCCAGAATTTAAGAAATAGTTTTTATAGGAAGCATACTATATACCTACATACAAATATACAAAATTTATACTTCTGAACATAAAAGTGAATCATTTATGCTTAATTTATTGTACTTGCTATCTGAAAAATTAACTCATACGCCATCAACTATAATCTATCATTAATGTCCTCAAACTAACAATTAGATGTATTATGCATAAATTCCGTAAAAATTTAATTTGTCCCCTACCATAAAAATTATATCCTTGGCAAAAAAAAAAAAGAATTATTATTTTTCTTAAAACTTGAAATACGAAATTATTAGTATTTTATACATGATTGTTCTTATTTTATAATAACTATAAATAATATATTTAAATATATAATAAAATAATAAATATATAATATGATAAATAAATACTTCAATACGCGTGGTGAACGCTGTAACCACCTCTGCACAAAAGGATTGCCTTAGCTTTCGATTTTAAATATTTCAATTTTAAAACAGTAAAATTTTCCTAACTTGCGTGCTGGAAATACAATCCTTAACCAGTATTTTGCTGTTCTTGTTCAAGAATAAATTTAGGTGTCACTAAGTTTTCGAATTTCTAGTGCGTATTGTGCGCACCAGGATATCAAATACTTATAAAATATTTTGAAGCATACTAAACAACAGTTAGCTATATTTTTAAATATGTTTAGCATTGTAATTAAAATTGAAATTTCAGTTTACTTTTGTATGATAAATATAATTTTTTCACGGATAAGTTCATGAAGTTGCATGACTGCCATAAATTTACCTTTTACAAGGGATATATTTTACGCTTAAAAAAAGAATTAAAATGGTTTTATATGCAAACTTAAGAGTAAACTGAAAATCATAATTGTCAGCTTAAATTTCACGACGTTTACTAATATATATTAAGGACATACCTATTATTAAATCAACAGATATAAATTTTATGCTTGTGCAAAGTTTTTGTACACATTCTGACCTCAATTAAAATAAACAACTTGTATGACTCTCATATAACCGGTCAGTTCGTTGGGTTGAAAAGGACGTTATTCATTACGCATTCCGCCTATTTAAACGTAAAGTAGTCTGTGTCATGTGACTTATCACAAATTTGACAGTTCTCAAAGTACCTCGTGCCAATGATCTACGTGTCCTGCTGCCGCCGTTCTTTTGTCAACATGCATTTGTAAACAACGCCATGTGTTCGTAAACAAACATCATGTTAAGCTTTACATGTGACAGAAAATTGTATCACTGGTACTTATTTTTTTAACTATCAAATTTAAAACATTTTTCATGACACAGAATATTACAAGACTTACGTATCTTTCATACACATTTATTTAGAAATTAATATATTCAGTTAACACTTCTTGAAAATTTATTTTGAAAGTATTGGTTAAATTTTCAATTTTTGTTAACTGATATGAATTAACTATACTGTTTTTCCTTACGAAATTCCTAATGAATAGTGGTTATTACGTTAACATCGGATATTTATAAGAAACTGTAGATTATGCGAATAAGATTTTTGAAAATTTAAATTTCATAATGTTGAAAATTTCTTTTACACTGAAAGAGAATATAGGATTTTGGTTGATAAAGTAAAGAATTCACAATTAAATAATTATAAAAATTAATGTCTCTTTGATACTGAATACTAAAAAAATACTTTTTTTTTACATTTTCTTGAGAACAGATGCAGACAAAATATTTCAAATGTTTTTAATGAATGTGCACTAACAGTGATCACTCTACGTTTGTAAAGGCAGCTAATTTACACTGAAGCACAATCATGTATTTGTATCAAATTATATATAAATATATACAAATATATCTAATATATTTACTGCATTTATTATTAGCTGAACATTCATACTCTAAGAGTAGACAATGTTTGCAGTAAGTTGTATGGTGTTCAGCTAAAAATAAATGCACCTAATTGCGTTATCATTTCCTAGCTAACATATTTATATATTTTTACAGATTCAAGAATAGTTTTTGCCACCCATAATTTATGTAACTTTTTCGAAAATATATAGCTACTAAACGCTTATTTTTTAAAGAAAATTATTAATATATTTGGTTATCTGTGTGAATAATATTTTTATGAAAATATAATTTTAATTTTTTAAAAATAACAAATCATAAAGTATTTAGTTATCCTTTACCAAACAAATTTTTTTAATAGTTTTATATTAATTTCAATATTAGCTAATTTTTTTTTCTTAGAAACGGCTTGGTAACAATTTATACTTCTAAATTTAAAAGTTAATGTTTTATACTTAAACATGATATGTGTAAATCAATCTCATACGTTTTAAACAACGAATTAAATAGTACGTTCTATTGTTCAACAATTAATTTATGCAATTTAATAAGAGCTTTGTAAAAAATATAATCCCCTACTTTCCCTATTACAAATTTACAAAAAAATATTTGAAATTGTTTGGTCGAAATTATTATTTATTTCAGGTGAAATCTTTCTTTAAGTTATTATATTAAAATTTAATATTAAAAAAGTTTTTATTAAAGATAAGTGCAGCCGGATTTAATAGTTAATGTTTTATAAGAATACAAAATGTTTTGTATACACAGTGCTAAACAAAATTTTAAAAAGTACAAATCCAATGAAATAACTGTTTATAACACACTACATATTGTGTAACCCTTCCCATCATTTTCCTTAAGAAATCAATAAGCTTTAACAATAAATGATTAGATAACTTTTATCTTAAGGACACTGAAATAGGCTATTCTGTTTTTAAAACCATCGGTGTAACACTTTATTTCCAGATTAAATTTTGTCATTAATTCGGTGAAAATTTATTCGGAAAAAAATCTAAATTTCGTAATGGAACATAGCTCAAAAAATCACGAGCACCACGGAATCACATAAATCACGAACGCCTCTGAATCACAAAACACACGTGTGCCACTGAATCACAAAACTCACGTGCGACACTGAATCACAAAACTCACGCACACCACTGAATCACAACAGGAACGGGAACTTTATTTCCCGTGATCGCTGAGGCGTAATACTCATGTAGCGAGCAGTGACTCATTTTAAGATCACAAAATCTCTAAGGATTGGCTCTAACCACACGACAGCCTTAGATATGCCATGTCATACTATCACAGAACTGCATCGTAAAAAATGTATATATTTATTTTTGATTGAAATTGGTCATCATAACTTTCCCAAACAAACAAAAAACTTTATGGCTTAATGTTGTTACTCTAAAAATGCCTCAGTATTTGACATACAGTGCAAAGCTCGCGATCATGCACTGTTCATTTGTGTCTTTCCCATTAATTAAAAACATTATTCCATTAAAATCTAAAAAAAATAATAATAATGTTACATTTAGGATTGTTTTCATGCAGGTATCAAAAATATTTTGACTGTTACTTGTTTTAATTCAAATTGATATAAACTTACAAAATGGACGTCAAAAAAGTAATATTCACTGATTGCTCTTGTTTATGGTCACCTGGTTTAGCTTGGAAATCAGAATAACATATCACTTTTATTGGACGGTTTTTGTTTCATGACTGATACTGTAACTGATACGTATCACTCAACTGAATTTACAGATTCTCTTAGTAGAGCTAGATTTAAGATCATTTCGGACGTAAATATTTAACTAGTTTGGTTCAAAAACGCTTATTGGTTTTATATTTGATTCATTTGGACCTGTATTCAGATCAACGGAGTAGAAAGACGTTAACTTTCATCCCGTATTCATGCAACTGCATCATTTCTTGCGAAATGTTTGGTAACGTATGTTGTGACATGAAACTATTTCTTTGCAATCAATGCGGGATTTTACGATATAATGTTCAGAGTTTAAGTTTGGAATATTTTGTAGTAAATATTTTTGATGATGTTTTAAAGATTTCTTTATTTTAAATTATTAAAATTTAATATTGTTATCTAAAATAAGCAACTTAGTATTTGATCAAATATTTTTGCAAAATTATTTTAATGTCCTCTTTCAGAGGACTTAATTGCCAGTCTTTGATATTTCGAAGGCATTATTTAGATATGTGTATTTAATTCCTGTATTACACTTCTTTGATCACACTACAATTTTAAATAAGCGTAAATGTAGGCTATTTACTATTAGCCCAATAGTTATCCCTGAAAGAAATTCAGATTCCTTGGTTGCGAATCAGTTTGAAAAACCACCAAATCTATGCAATTTAATCCTTGAAATAACAAAAAAAAAAAAAGAACAATTTTTTCTTTAGTTTCCAGTAAAGCTTTTCCCTGCTTGTAGAAATTTTAAGATGAAATTGAATGTTTCGAAAGCTTAGACTTATAAATATGGCCGTGTTAATTGAGATTTACAATTATCTATTTCATCCAAACAACAGAAGGACGAAATTTGTAATTTTTTTTTAGAATATGTTGTTGTATTAGAGAAAAATAACATTCACATGCCATGAAACATAGTCACGTTAATTTGGCCGTATCTAAATTAATTTCTTGAATACAAATTAATTTATTTAAAATTAAAAAAAAAATAACTGCATTTTTACTAACACAATTTATTTGGTAATAAAAAATATTAAAATATTTTTTTTGTGGCACAGATAATTTTTTATTAGTGAAATCACTGCTACTTAACGCCTATTTAAATTTAGCGCTATTTTCAAACCAGTTAATAAGATAGTTTTATCATTTGTCAAATTTTATTTGTTTTATTTGTTTTATAAAATTTATTATTATTATTTGTGAGTCTTCGGACTGATTTCCATTTAAGATAAACAGCTAACACACGAATTCACGAAGCTTTAATCTTACGTTTTCATCAATTAAGTGAATTCATAACATAATAAAAGTTTTGCCATGTTCTTGGTATTGTGCCTAAAATGGGAAATTAGAAAAAAATAAATAACTAATATCTGATTTAGTTAGTGTGAATGTTTTACATTATAGTAAGCATATACGTATTTAATTCATATACTTTTTTTTAAGTGACGTCAATTATTTTACCGAATGAATGACATTTTCTTTTTTATGTTAACTTATACAACCAACTGGGAAGTTTAAAATTTTTATATTTTCTTCTTTGTTTTACTATCTGGATACCTTTATAGACGCGCACATACTGGTATACAGTGCATTGATATTAATGTGCACAGTAAAAAGAAGCAGTTTGGTTAGTAAATCTTAAACTTGAGCAGTGTCTCATACCAAACTAAAGGGAGGCTGCTGGCAAACTACACAGTGTTGCGTCACTGTCCTATTTTATATATTAGTGAAGAACCCAAGAAAACAAACTTTTACTTAGTGTCAATTATTTTAAATTTTACACCAAATTTGAATTCATATAACCTACATACATACTAAGAATGGTTCTGGTAATGTTTCTAAACATACACTGGAAGTTATTAACCTCTAAACTGTACGAGAAGAGTGCCATACTAACGTTTCAAATTTCTTAGGAATTTATCCTTTCCATAATATAATGTGAAATAACTTTACTATTGGCCGTTTACTTTTACGCATATAAATTAATACGATAAATTTTCTTACAACTTCTTACAGTGTGAAAATTTAATTTCGTTGCTAGTAATACATTCTTTATTCAACAGATAAATATTATTTTAAGATATTTTGTTATAAACAATATCAATTTCCTTCACTAACTTTTAAAGCTACAATAAAAAATTCTAAAGTTCTTTACAATTTATTATTAGTAATATTTAACAAAAATACAAGTATAAACATACTTAACTTACTAAGGTAAGTACTCCGCAAAAATACTTCCGTCAAAACCGGTTTGTCAACATAATTCTCCAAAGATTTGGCTCAACAAAAGCACAATATAGTTGAATATTAAACTATAAGCACATTAAATGCCAAGTAGGTACATAGCTAGACTAAGTAGCTGCCTGGGGGTAGTGCAAAGCCAATAATACACTGATTAAAAATAACACTAAAGCCGATTATAACGATTATGAGTTTAATTTTTATTGTGTAAGGTCTCTGAAAAATATTATTTTATTTATATTTCTGATATTTGATAATGAATAAATGAGTAGGTATGCTTAACCATTATTCCAGGTGAGAATATCATTAACTTTAAAACATGTAGATCTTTACGCCTGTAGCGTTAATTTAAGTAGTACGTACCTAAGATGTAAGAAATTACCATATCCCACTATTTTGCGAACGGTAATTTGTAAGTAGCTTCTGCTGTATAATCACGGAAGGATTATTTTGGGCATTTATTTAATATTAACGGCAGGAAAAACAAATTCTGGAAATAACATTTTCTTCTCCCCGTTCAAAAAGTTAAATGTTTAGATACGGACTTCTGTAATCGCAAAACACACTATAGTAAGTAGGCCTAAGCTTTTTAATTTTATGTGTGATGGTTATATGCAACCCTATCATAGTTCAAATTGGTCAATTTCAGCACAACATTTAGACCTATTTTGTGATAAGAGGAGGCTTATAAATTTTGTACTAAAAAAACATTAAATTATCATGTACAAATCCACAAAATAAAAGTTTTAAATAAATGGTGTTCACCTTCATTTTTCCCCTACAATGCAAAACAGTTTATTTAAGAAGTGTTACCACAAATTTGGTTTTAGTAACTTTTTTAGCACTACAAGTGGAACAGTTTTGTATATAAATATATACATGTTTTGCATTAAAGAGTTTTTTTTCCTTTGATCATTTTAGACATTAAGTTATGCAGTATCTTAGACAGTAACAAAATTAAATTTTATTAGTAAAAATTAAAATAAAACAAATATAGGTTTATTATTATAACGATTGTCTATTTCGCCAAGTTTACAGATTATTTAAATAAATCTAAATGTCAACAATGTTTTCTCCTCGGTTAAAAATTTTTGGTTTTGGCTTGTCAAAATCACAATTGTTTTTTTAAATAACACTACTGCTTGTCGGTGTAGATTATAACAGATAGCCTTGACATATTCCTCTGAACTTAATATATCTTTATTTCATATTGTATTTATTTGCGCTCTTATGTTTTCATTACTTTTGCCAAACGAAGTATTTGTTTTGTAATAACAACCATAGAAACATAGTTTCTCATCCCCTTTAGTTGGATATGGGGTAAATTTGCAAGAATCTTTTATTCAATATGCCTTAAATCAGCACTGTAAAAATAAATTTTAATTTTTTGTGATAGAATAGAGTACAAAAAACTCTTTTTAATTGTTTCTGAAATCATGTTTGCAAACTGTGTTACCTTTTGTAATGTGCACGTATAATTAATGCGGAAATAAAAAAAAGTAGCCTATATGTATGGAGAAAATCACAGTGTTGCTTGAAAAAACTGTTTTTATTTAATTACTACAGTTCAGTGAATACGCCCATCTGAATTAACAATACATATAGATTTTTAGTTCCATGTAACATATATTTAAAAAAATTTAAATAACCTTTTTACAGCCTTATTGTCATAGAAAAACCAAATCCTAATTGATGCAAGTTTCGTTCTAAAAATGTATGTTCCTTTTCTGCTGTTAACTAGTATTTCGATATTTTAATGCAGAAGATGCCACGTTTATTACAGTCGGTTAAATAAAGTGATATATTCTGTCAACGGACTGTTTAAAATTAATTTTCTAGAGTAAAATTTACTCAGAGTTATTAAAGAAAAAATACATTTCAAAATAATATTTTGTTAGAGCTTTCTTAAGGTTTATAATAAAAGCCCAAATACTTTTAAAACATGTCATCTTTATTTCTATCACCATAGTCTAAATATATTTTTCTCTTACAAATAATCATTCGTACATACAGCGATGATTTTTGTAACATATGTTTCAATATTTTTTCTTATTAATATATATTTAACGAAATTATATTCATTATATTATATTATATTCATTGTCAATTTGCATATAACTAATATTTTCTTTTACACGTAATCAACTATGCTGATATTACTTTTAACTTTTCCCGTGGGACTGACTACTAATAACAAATGTCATGACCCAAATGTTTTTCACTTTATTATAATTTGATATTCATTAATCGTAATCATTTATTTTGTATCTAGGCAATAGCGCGCTTGATTTCTTGACAGGAAAGATTATTTTTGGCGTTAGAGAATATTATTTTTGCAATTAGGTACCTACTAAAACTTCGCGATGGTCAATTACAAATTTCATCCTAGAGTATATCTACTTACATGTTAAGTTTTTAAAATAATATAATAATTTGAAAAGGTAGATAAATAATAAAAAAAGTTTTTTAAACGTAGTTTGATCTATAGTTTACAACGAGGTTGTCGCAGGAATATTGGGTAGACCTATGTTGAGTCAAATAATCATTTCATCAGTTCCTGATGAACCTGCGTAATTTCACGAAGGAAAAAAGAACACCGCTGGCTGTTTCTCGGACCAAGACACGGCGGGAGTGTTTTGGTGTTTGCAAATGATGTTTCAACAGTTATTTCGCCGGCAATGAACCCTCTACCACCCATTCCTAAAATTCGGCGCTTGTAAAAGGTCGCCGTGCGGGCCAGACCCGAGCAACTTTCAACTCCAGCTCGGCCAGGGGAACTATTTTTTTTTCCTACCGCGTTTGGTTTTTTTTTACGTCTCCCTCTCTCCTCCCCTCGCCGGTTATCCTCTCTTCCACGTCTTGGCCCGTCCCGCGCAGAAAGCGAGTTGTGTTTTATCTTCCCGCGCACCGCGCCTCGCGCCCTGGCGTCTAAGAACCTGCCTGCCTCCCCCAGCGCCGCCAACATCATTAATTGTATATTTCAGCCCCGGCAAGTTGGAGGGCGTGGCCCGGCCAGAGGGGGAGACAGACAGGCGGATGGTGGGGCCAACAACTGGCTTCCCCCTCCCCCCTCCCGAGCGGGCAGTTTTCCGCGCCGGCCGCGGCGAATAAAGAGGGAAGACCGTTATTCCTTGTTCTCCGCCGGCCCTTTTCCTCGCCCAAGACGAAAAGAAGGCGGTCAGCGGAAAGGGAGGATGCGGGTGGAATGGTGGTCAAACTCCTCCTGCTCACCATCGCCAAGGGTCGGTCGCGGGAGAAAAAAAATCACAACCCAGAAGGGAACGGAGAGAGAGAGAGAGAGAGAGAGAGAGAGAGAGACAGGGAGAGAAAAAAATTAATTGCAAAATTGGAAACTAAAATCTGCGTAGTTTTGTTGCGAAAGCGCCCTAGGTAAAGTAGTAACACAAAATTACGCGCAGGGGAGGCTTCTGGCGGTGCGAAGGCGGAAGCTGACGGCGGGGGTGGTGGAAGAGGAAGCCACGCCTATTGTAAAAAGGGTTTTCTGCTAAACAGCCAATAGAATGTTTAGAATCGTGCCTTAGACCAATGGGAAGACTAGGATACTAAGTTAGAGAACCTCCCCCTTTTAGCCCGGGTGCCTACCCTCTCTCGACGCCACGGAAAGGAAGGAGAAAGAGGAGTCTAGGGTCGGAGGGGGAAAGAGGGCAGGCAGCAACCCCCGGGCCAAACTTATCCAATATGGCTGCTGTGCGAAGTGCGCGGAGCCCGCGTGCAACACTGGCCCAACTGCCTGAGCACGTAGCCACTCTACATCAGCTGCGCCGCTGAAAAACATTACCGCGCGCATTGCCAACATTACACGGCGATGCTACACTCACTACCAAACACGTCTTGGTACCTGTACAATGAAAATAGTGGGCGTTCGACAAATGTACTTATTTGTGGAAAAATCAATTAAATCCTGCAGTGAAATAGTTATTTAAAAAAAACCAACGTGCAACATTCGACAACCAAATTGACTTTTTAAATTACCACATGTTGTGAACTTTGGTACTTATATAATTTTAAACATTAAGTTAAAAAAAAATTCTGGTAACAGTTTTACAGAATAATTGTTTGTAACTTTTTTTTTAAATTTTATTCGAAGATTTACTAAAACGAATCCGATGATTATTGTGATTTAGTTTTCATAATTTTTTATCCGTTCAGGGTATACATAATTTTACTTTCTAGCTTTGAAAATGAATTGTAAAATTTCTATAATTATTTGTTTGTGTTCTGTTGCTTGTGACTGTAAAAAATGGTACCGGAAAATAAAAACCTATTATCAGCACTATGCTAAAGCTGTTATATACATGTGACTACGACGTCTGGAAATTATTTTATGCGCATGAATGCGTTGAATTTTAAATTGTCCATATTTTTAAATAATTCGCTTGCCATCCTTAAGATTTTCTGATTTTCTTCAACGTTATCGTGACACTAACCAAATCTAACTAGGCTTAATAAAGTACTTTCTGATGAATGCAGAGTTTTATCTGAGTTTTATTTGATTCGACTTTATCATCATTGCGTTTTTATAGAGACATGTGTTAAATATGGCCAGCAAAATTTATGAGACGAGATTTTGTGGTTTTTTTTTTTTCAAATGCTTACGTCAATATTTTTACTCTAGACCTTACAAACACGCAAGGAAAAAAAAAATCTGGATAGTTAATTAAATAAGAACTGATCTGAACTAGACCCCGTTTATACATGTTCGTTAAAAAATGAAAGATTATCTTAATACCATAAAGAGAAATGCCGACAGGAAGGAAAGTTGTATTCTACCGCCTGTCCCATGTAACACTTTCACACACACACGCTAACTTTTCCTGTGCCTTGCTTGGACCAAATTAGGTTAAAAGTTTGCTAACAAAATTTCCCCTCTTTTACCACAAAATGTGACGTAATACGAGTTAATTAATGCACGAACTGCGTTTATTACTCCATTAAGTGCTAAAAAAAAGTGGTCGCTGCTTGTTTCACGGCATTACACGATTGATTTGCTGGTCTTAACTCTATATAAAACCAGCGAAAATTTGTTCAACGCAATTATGTAGATTAACACAAGGATGGGATATGTTAGCAGAGGTCCAATATAATCTACGTTAATATTAAACTGCACTTATGAAAACAAATAAATAAACAAAAGTAATCGTCTTATGTGTGAATGTTAATATGGCTTAAATTTATCCTAAATATTTTATGACTAACGTAACAAATAAAAATATAAAATGTTTTTGTATTGTTCTAAAATTTTCGTCGAAATTATTTAACTTAAAACAATGAACTTAAGTAGAGCAACGACGGGATTTTTTTTTAAAATTAGTACACATTTTTTATTTAGGTAGCAAAATAAAACTTCCTCGAAGATGACATAATTGTTCTTTTGTTGATAGAAAATCAGCGAATTCTCTGTAGATCAGTTCTGTAGGTCGCTAGGCAACTATTATGTTACTACTTCTAAATTTTTGGGGGGATTATTTCCCAACAAATTTCTTTGTTGCGTAAATATAACAGATTTTCTATATTGGGAAAACTGCTCAAAACTGTCAGTTGCAAAATTATATTGCAGTAAAAAGAAAATTTCACTCTGAAATCAGTGCATTTTAACTCCACTGTCCTTGAATAAGTGTGCGTTAGTTACATTTCTTCTAGCAAAACATATAGGCCCCTAGTACATTTTTTTAAAAATAATTTGTTAAATCTACTATAAGAAAGTGTGAGATGCAATTTGCGGGAATGCATGCATCTTCTTAAACTCTGAGATTTGTTAATATATTTTTTAAATTAAAATCATCTGAGATCAGTTAAAATACACTATAAATACTCTGTCTTTTATTTTGCCATTTACGAAACTTGTCTATATATTTATAATATCTTTACTGGGTTATAGTATCCTACTGTCATTATAATATAATGCCAGTTTTAATACTCTAGGTATCTGGTGGGCGAATAAATAAATAAATAAATAAATATATATATATATATATATATATATATATATATACTTTAATTTGTCCTTTATTCTAGTATTTATAGTGCCTTTTCGCAATTGAGTTGAACACAGATACACACATTAGAAGTATGCATGTGTATGTATATATGCACTATAAAGGCCCCTATACACTTAAACATAGGTACATTCATCGATTCATACATACTTCCATACATACACACACAAACAGGGAATTTTGCGTTGTTTTGGCGTCTATTGTAATGTAAGCTTGTTAAGTTAGCAGTTGTCAGGATTTCTTTACATCCTTCTATTTAAAGCTAGCTCTTTCCATTGTGTTCATGGAAGCTGTCACCAAAACGCCCATAGGCCAAGAAGAGGCTATTGCTGTATATATATATATATATATATATATATATATATATATATATATATATAAAACTGAATCGCAATGAATCTCACTAATTTAGTAGACAATTTTTACTAATTAAATATTTTTGGGGACAACAGCTTTTATAAAGGGGCTTTTCCAGTAAAATACAGTGTAGCTATACATTTATTCGCGTCCCAATAATTAAAATGGCACATTAACTTAATTAATTGGACTCGGTCAACGTGATCTAGTTACGCTGAGACGATCGCAGAAAAATGGTAGTGATAATTGATAAAAAAAAAAACAAAGCAAATATTTTATTCTATTTTTTTTATGTATTCTGATGGTACCTTATGATAAGAAAGTTTAAAAATTAAAAATAATCATAACTAAACAGTACATTGTTTTGTCGGATCAGTTAACTAAATGAGTTTTAATGTTGAAACGAGTACCTTAAACAGTTTTGTGGTTACAAAATAACATTTATTTTTATGTTTCAGTCAAGATGATTAATATACACCTTAGCAATATATGCAATCTAATAATAACACTACTTACTCCTCGCTAGAAAACCTTTATAACCAGAAGAAGATATTTCAGACTGATATTAATACTTTATTTCTAATGTTTTCAAGAAATAAAAAAAATAATCACTTTTCAGACTGAATAAACACATTAAAATTCGGCATCCATCATTATAACATTCTATAAGATGTACACTTATCGGAGTCAGTGTGTTTGCATAGTATGTTCAGAAAAAAAACTTAGGCATGTATTAACATATGTGAAAGAAAAACATATTTTACTCGGTGATTTAAATTAATTATGGTACATTTATTTTAACATAATATTTTGTAGGCTAAATTATTATTTTTGAAAATAATATTTCACTTTATTTTTATATATTGTGTCGTAAATCAGTATGTATGTCTATCTTTATTCGGCATATGTGGTAAGTTTTATTAAACTTTTAGCTTAGTAATTAAATAATATATATGTTTTAGTTTATTTACTGGTTTAACATTAAAAAAACTATAAATACTTATAATAAAGTTAGCAAAGATAATTGCAGTATTGAAAAACAAAGAATGTTTGAAGTACGAGAGTATTTCTGTTTCGATTCCGTATTATTTTCGTCGTACAACTATCATTAATGCTGAAAATAAAGTAAAATGTGCGAATAAATATACACCCGCGATTTAATATTTTTCTACTTTACAGTTGTGGAGAAATTTTCTGAAACCAGATCCATTTCTTCGGAAGCAAAAAAATTCATAAATATTCAAATTATCAAAAGTAATATATAATTTCCTTAACTCTGACATCCTGTAGTATACAGTATTCTAGGATATAAATGTTTTATCTCTATAATACCCAGTCATATTTAAAAAAAGAATTTAATAATGTAATTAAAATTGATTTATAAAAAACTAAAATAAAAAAACACAAACTGGTGGCTTATGAATTTCTTTGGTGACAACATGACTACTTAAATTTAAAATCAATAGAGGAAGCAGAAAATTTAACGGGAAAATCATTTGCATGTTATATTACACGATTTTATTTTAATATAGGCCTACTAGAAAAAATTAAACTTGTTTAATAGTTATGGATTTTATACCTTCCATCAACCTGTGGAGAATCCTTAATTCTTTCACTTATTGAACTATACGTAAAAAAACAAAACAGAATGAACACAAACGATGCGTGAATCAAGTGCCGATTTTCTACAAGTGAATCATTGCTTTTTGTTAAAAATGTTGATGATAACTATGCCTTAACTCCATTATAAAGTTGTAAAATTTTTTTCACCTTTATGTCTCAGGGTGCATTATGAAAAGCAAACTAGACACAAAATAATGTGTTGATTTTTACGTACGAAAACTTTCCTGAATCCAACCATTTTTTGCCAAATTTATTTAAAAAGTTACAACATTTTAAAATATACCGTCGTTTGCTTGATATTAATAATTTGTTTAGCTTATCGAAATCAGCATTAAGTAACGTACTTAAATGGGTGATTTAATTGAGCTGAAATTACTTTAAACTGTACGTTATAGTACAGGACAATGTTATGGCTAATTACGTTAGACATTAGTTTTACAACGCTTAGACAAGCACATCAAAATTTTATGTGAGTGTCCTTGGCAAATAAATAATTGAAATATCAACTCACACTGCTTTTTTATGAGTATAAATATAACCTTATACAAAAATATTATATTTTTCTCTATTTTTTCCAGGTATTCTGATAAATTTGTTAAAAAGGTCATTTTTATTCTAAAATATACAATAAATTACATCTGTCTTACTGATAGTTTATTTAAAATTGAAACATCCCAGATTTAATAACAACAAATAAATCTCCTTCTACTCAATCAGGCGAAAACTAATAATTGTGTAAATTTTTAAAATATTTTATTTTAAGTTAAGTAGAACAACAGTGTTTTAGTTCCAGAATTTTGCATAATTATTGTTTGAAACCATTTCGCTGAAAAATAGGAACTATTTCAAAAAAGAAATTTCTTGTTTCACTTGGTGTCTCTCAAGACACGAGGATAAAACAATTAACATAACATTTCTACAAACATAACGTTTTAATGTTAGTTCACTTACATAAATAACAAATTCAGTGTCTTAATAATACATAAATAGGTTGTATTTGTTACTGAAAATTTCATGTTTCCTTAAGCCTATATTATTATTTTATTTTTTAAATTCCATTTAAATTAAAGGAAAATTGACTGGTAAATCATAATAATTACTTTATTTATATTGCTTAAGAAAGCCCTGAAACCACAAAATAAGTTCTTCATTGTATCTTGGAACACTAGAAGAAAGTATACTTAAAGCAAAATTAATGTTGGTAATTTGGTTATCATTGAGCATACGTTTCTAGAAAATAGGAAACAAATAAATAACGGCAGATAACAATAAAACATAAGTCCGTGGTAATTTATATAGTTTGGTACATGGAATAAAATATTAAATTAATATCATATAATATAAAAGCATATTTGAACAGAGAGGTTGCACATCCAAACAATGTATTTTCACGTACAACGCGGCTAATGTTGCAGCAGATGATATAACGCAATGATTACAAAAGAAGCTTCGTCTAAGATAAAATTGCACATTTTCTTGAATTATAAACAATTAGAAAAGAAAAAAATATACCCTTCTATATTAAGGGGCTTGCCTTGTCAAGGGTGTAATTTGTGTTAGTGAGTCGGGATGATAAGTGCGACGCTCACTGGATCTTCTAGCGCGGTGTCGCCTCTATGCGCAAGGCTCTAAACTGGCGCGCAGTCTTCTCATCGCGCACAGGGATACTACAAATTTTGAGCGGTGACCATAACATTATATGCCGTTTCTTGCCTACAAATGATTATGAAAACACGCATTTAAGCCATTTTCACTCTCCTAAAAATACAGTTTAAAAGCAAAATACGGAAAGCCCTCTGCGCATTCTTAAATGCTTTTCGCAAACAGACGCTACTGTGATATCATGAGCAGTTTTCAAATCGCGTGGTTTTTTCCTGAGGTTATGCACACTGTGTGTGTGTGTGTGTGTGTGTACAGTGTAGGCAAGGGCCTTAACACTTTTATTCTGTTGTAGCCAGAAAACGACCTGTAACTATTATTATTTTTTTTTTTTGCAAAACGAATTTGCGTTGCAACGTGTTAGCGTGCAGGCAGATGGATGGATGGATAAGACGAACTGAGGAGCACCCTCGGTTCTGGCGTTTAGGGGCTGTTGTTGCGGGTTGCTAGGGGGGGGGGAGGTTCTGTAAACAACAGCGATGATCGCGCGTCTGCGCGGTGGTTGGCAAGCCTGCATCCTTTGAGGCGCCGGTTCTGCGGGCTCCAGGTGCCAATAGCAGCGCGCGGCGACCTCTCCGGACTACTTGCTCGCCGGCGGTGCTTGTCGAAGGGGCGTCGCTACTGGCTGCCGCGGGCTCGCCGCAGCCAATCACGCGGCGCCCGTCAACATCTCGCCGCCGGCGCGCGTGCGGCGGCAGACGAACGCAAACTTCGGCTGCAAACTCTCTTAAACACGCGTGCCTGTGACACACAGAGGCGCAGCTTCATCGCGGGCAGGTTTCGCAAACTCGCGGTCCAAAACAAATCTTCGTGTACTCTTTTTGTTTTGGGATTTTTTTATATGTTACGTAGTGTGTTTAAGGCGACTCGCGGACCTTTTGTATTGCAGAATGTGTTTTCTCATTGGCTGAGTTAAGTGCGGAACGAGCTAAGAGCCAATCGGGAAATGTATGCTGCAACCACAAGCTGCATTGAAGCCTATCAGTCAAAATTTCCTGTATAAAAAAATCAATGGAGATTTTCATTATAACTTATGGGAATATATTTAACTAAGGGCATGATTTGAAACCTTGCACGTTGGATATAGATTTTTCAATTGGGCCAAACATATTTTGACGCATCCTTAGTAATGTTCTAAGCTTGAAAAAAAAAAAAAAAAAAAAAAAAGAACTGAAAGGGAAATTGCTGGTTTGGTGGACTCAAGTGAGTATTAAAAAAAGATTTTTTTACTCAAGAGGAAATGCAATCAAAAATAACTTTATTTTGGACGTCTGGAGATATTATTCATTCTATCCTCAAGGCCATTAAACCTGTGAAACTTTCCACTAAGCTAACTCGCAGCGTAGTCCATTATGGGGATCTTAATAAATGTAGTAAATGAAAAAATAGATAAGATCTTTTGCAAAGTAGCTTTATTTCAAGTTCCTGTGACACCCGGATGGTTCTGGGTTCATAACTTTTGAGAACATCCCATCACAATGTACCCAGCACAATACACCCAGCACAATGTACCCAGTACAATAAACCCATCACAATGGACCCAACAAAATACACCCAGAACAATACACCCAGCACAATACACCCAGTACAATGTATCCAGCACAATATACCCAGCACAATGTATCCAACACAATATACCTAGCACAATGTACCCAACAATAAACTAGCACAATGTACCCAGCACAATACATCCAGCACAATGTATTCAGCACAATACTCCCAGCAAAATGTACCCAGCACAATATACTCAGGTCAATGTACCCAGCACACGTACCCAGTACAATACACCCAGCACAATGTACTCATCTTGCTGCATAACGATCTTGGCGTTAACTGTACGAGTGTTTCATTTCTGTAACTTGTAATTCACTCGACAGGTATCGAGATGAGAACTAATCGTGATTCGAATTTCTCCGACGCGTCACACCATACATTCATGTGGACTGTGTTGCCACTGAATCATTAATTATAATAATATATATATAACTTCATTTTTAATCATTCTTGCCATGTTTGGGTGAAGCAAAAACCTAACATGCAGAAAACTAACTAGGAGGCAATTGCAGGTACATATTTGCTTATTGTCTTCACCACACGACTCACATAGTTAGCAGTGTCGACACGAGGTGCGCCACACGCTAGGCCAATGGACAGTCTCTTGTCTCGTTGCAAATGATACGAATATGCTCTCACACGATGCAAGCTACTTGGATTACTAATTCTAACTATAAAAAGAAACATCGAATCTACACTTCACATCCATACTTTTACAATCGCAAGATAAAATTGAGCTTCTGGATAAGCTGTAATGAAATCCCCAATTGGATGAATTACTTTTTGGTGCTTATGAGAAAAAAAAATGCTGCTGAAAAGTAAATAATGTTTTGTGATAAGGTGATTTACTCTTATTGAATGAAAGTAATTTATTTAAAAAAAATCAAATACCGTTAATTTTCAGATTGCAGTTCGAATCAGCGATGATTGAATAAAACATATATTACTTAGTAGTAATTAAAAAAATAACTTAGCATTAATTATGTTCTAAATAAAACCACGAATAAAAAATATCAGATTTATAATTTAAAGAGGGAGTTTTCTCCATGGAACAGTCTTAAACTGTGAGTAAAAAACCCACTGCTCACAGTAAGCCGTGCAAAACATCTTGCACAGTTGTAATCGAAACTGTTTAAACGACATCTGGATGTAAATAATCGTCTTCATTGCTTGAGCGAGATCCAAATGGTTCTGGCTGTGTGAAAAATAATGTTGTTTTCATGTAGTCTGCAGGTCACGGAAATCCAAAATGTCACGAAAAATTAAGGAAAATAAAAGACTGGAAACAAAAATCAATAAAAAAAATAGTCCCTTGAGAAACAGTAGGCCCTAATGGTGCTAGGAGTCATGAAACTTTAATTTCCAGCAGCCTTTTGCAAACTCATTTTTTTGTAACCCAATTTTATTTTTATGGACGTACGTTAAATATAAATATATGGAGATCGTCCAATTAAAAAAACTGAAGAAACTATCTAGGTAAAAAATATTTATATTTTTAACTAAAAAAAATCGTTACTTTCCCGTGAATTGTGAAAAAATTAGTATTATATTTGCTCATGTTTAATTTTGTTTGGGTTCATATTTAAAAATCGTACTTTGATTAAACAGCATAAAAATTAATTTTATTTTAAAGGTCCCGAAAAGGTCCTGAGATTGGTTCACCAGGAATTTCCTGAGATTTTGCACATGTACACAATTCGCAATTTCCCACAAACATTACTTTTAACTATATAGTTTCCACCGGTTATTTTCTTTGAAGTGGACTGTATATTTGCGTGCCAGGACAGCTTTAACACGGCAGTGCACAGAAAAACATGTTGTGTGTATTTATAAAAGATTCCTTTGTAAACCCGTTGCCAAGAAATAGTCTGTAAGATATTGTAAATTTGTAAACACAACACATCGTCATGGTTATTTTTGCATATATGAAACACTTTTTTCGAATATGAGCATTTCTTACGAACATTGGAGCAAAAGTTTATGTTGTAAATTATGTTTCATTAGAGAATAATTTTCTCAACCATGGAAAAGATAATCGAATATTCAACAATTTGACATTTTTTTTTTGTTATATGATGCTCATTAACGTGCGCAGTTAATAGTGAGAACGGTTTATGCATAAATTATACTATTGGAGGTTCTCGTGTTGCCAGTGACCCTGGTAACATTTCTCTTGAATTATTTATTATTAATTTTATTTTAAAATAACTTATAAAGTTTAAATATGTAATTTTGAAGTTTAGTCATTTTAATTTTGTTAATTTAACTTACTAAATATATATTTTATTATGTATTTAATTGTTTAAATTAATTAATTAAAGCAAATACATTTATTTATTTTTGACGTGACAACGTCTAATAAATCGATGAACGCCGGCTGCACGAACGAAAAAGTGTCCCGTAACGCACATTGTCCCACTACGGATTACCACTACAGATGTTTCCTGTTATGCTCATTGTACGCATGCGTGGCATCTATCTTCCACTCGATTGTAACAACCATCGATTTGACTTTTCAATCATATTTTCGTCGTTGGAATTATTAATATTATGTAATTTAACGATCGTCCACCGATTTTCAGCACAATCGGTACGGTTATTTAAAAGTAATTTTGAATATTCAAATACGTTTTTAACGAACAATGGTGTTTTACAGTTACACATAATAATTCAAATCACACCCGGGATCTTTTGCACTATGTTTTAAAAAATATTGTAACACATTATAAATAAGTTTGGTGTATTTGGGATGCGTATTTGTTATAAAATCGTGTTATAAAAACGGGAGGACTACATACGTTTTTAAAACTTACACAACACAAAACAAAAATTTTATAAATAAATAAATAAATATATATATATATATATATATATATATATATATATATATATATATATAACATCTGAAACAACTGTTTCCAATACGGCCTCGTGGCCGTGAGGTTAGCATCGCTATCAATCCAAAAGGTTGACGGATCGAATGCCGGCCGCTGCGGTGTCTTTTTTTTTTTTTTGTATTTGTAAAAATATATACGGCGCGCGCGACACTACAAAAGTAATAAATATATTTGAATTAATGAATGCAAATAAAAGTAAATTTATCAATTAAATTGTAGATTTCGTTTCACTCCTTTGTATCCATACAAAATAGTGATAATTCAATAGAAATGATTCAATTTTATTCATAAAAGTATGCAGAGGTAGATTTTATCATACAAAAGTTATAAAAATTAAAAATAAATTTCTTCCTCAAAGAATATAATATTTTAAATGCCTAAATGGTTTGGTTGCAAAAACCTATTACGGCTCAGTCTCAGGCCGAATATATTTCATTTTATTCATTTCATCAATGTTTTGTTATGACGTCACGTTAAACTATCGTCCGTAAACCGACTTTACAGACAACCAATTTTTTACCAGTTTCCCTGGTAACAGTTCTCTTAAGTTGGTTATTCTTTGTTTTAACTGGCTTTTTAAAAATAAAATTTGTAATCTAGTTTTTTACTACTTGAAATTTTTTTAATTTGACGTATTAATTAATAATATATTTTAATATTTATTTTAAATATTCATTGAAAAATACGTTTAAAGAAAAAAATATAAAATTACAAATTAAAACTTTAGAAGCCCAGTTAGAGTACAGAATAACCAACTGAAGATAAATATTACAAGGGCCACTGGCAACACTGGTATAGCAAAAAGCATAGATTCCGGGGTTAAAATCTGAACCCAGAATTGAAGCAAACACTATTTCGTAGTGATGCCATTGTTGCCATGCGATTGTAAAAATGTAGGTACGTGTGGTGGCACGCCCAGCCCCCGTGGGGCCACGTCCCAGGTTTCAGCGTGCCGGTGACGTGACGTCACGCCGTCAGCTGCCAGCTGCGATGGACGGGCGCGCGCCCCTGCGGCTACCAATTACCGATACCTCCGATCCCCGATCAGGGGCGGAGGGGCGGCCGCAAAGAGCAGGACGACGCGCGAGAGAGACCACGCAGTCGCGTGGATAATTAACACGCCGCAGAGACGCGACACTTGTGACTGCCAACTGGGATGCAGGCGGTAAGGTGAGTTCCATTTTTTTTATGTCGGGGAGGGGGTGGGGGGCCGGAAAGTGAGGAAGTAACCGATTTTTTTGTCGAATCTTTCCCCGACGCGCGCGCATCGATCACCCCGATACCCCGATCGTAAAAGTGACCGTCTACGTGTTGTCTTTCCTCGGGAGTATTCACACGCTCACCGCTCGGACAGGCGTCGTCGGTTCACTTCGTTCGCGTCCGCTTAGGTTCGTGCGTTTCCGGCTCCGATGGGAGGAATTCAGCTAGTTGGACCTATAGAAATAAAACACAAAACAAAAAAATAGCTTATTTTTTTTAACAAGTTCAACCTTGTAAAATTTCAGGGCGCAATGCGCAATATGTAAATTAAGATATGTATATCTAGTTTGTATGAATGTACTTACACTTGCATCTTATTTTCTTAGGGTTTAGGTATAATGATTGACTTCCGGGTGGGTGGTGAGTGAAAGACATGCCCCTGGTCACAAAAACGTGGAAGAGGATAAAATATTGTTACGAGGATACTAGAGGCGAGGCAACGAGGCAGGCCAGTCGGCCGGGTGTGCCGGCCAGCGGAAGGTCCAGGGGAGGCCCCACCTCCCGGATAGGTACCGCCCGTCACCACGCAGCATGGTAATCCGATTACAGCGGCTCCTTTCTGTACTTCCTTGAGGGTTCGGCAAGTTTTCAGAGTATCTACTGCGTGAAGTTGCGTAAATAGAACACCATTGTTCTCGGAGCTTCGACAGTTAAGTCGGAGATTCTGATGACGCGACGCTTCGAAGTGCTACGAGACCCTTACAGAGCGATGCTAGGATATGTACAAAGTGAAGAGGGTGAGTGACTTCTTGGTGAACTATAGCAGTCAGTGAACGACGGGACTTGCGTGCGAAGACTGGTTCATCGGGACCGAAGCATACGGGTTTGTATGTGCGGCGAACGAGTGAGTAGTGCGTGGCATTTTGTCGGGACAGAGGTGGGTCGTAAGAGACGAGCAGTAGAGAGAGAGCCACTGTCTAGCCAAGCTCCATTGTGTAGAGTAAATAGTGTACTTAATGAAGATGTGATTAATATGTGAGTAGGGGAACAAGCCAGTTCTGGAACAGTGTTAACATTGCTGACGCAATGATGGCAGCCCCCAGTAGACGTCGTCTGCTGGAGGCCGCCATCTTGACGTCCGCCATCTTAATTCCACCTTTCGCTCCCAGAGCGTGCCACCGTCTCTCCGAAGGCAGGAGAAGTGTACAAAAAAGCCAGGCGACTGGGATTTGATCCGGGGGACGTGAGCACGTCGAGGTTAGAAAGAAGCGACCTTAATTACGAGACCACGAGACCATGAGACCAGTTGAGGGGTAGAGAAAGAAATAAGGAATTTAAGCTACACTACTAGCTATGTTTAAAATAAACACCGTCCGAATATAGTCCTAGCTATGTTTAAATTTCAAAAGACCACTCCGAGTATAGTACTAGCTATTTTTAAATAAACGCCGCCATCTTTAACACCAAACCCACTCCGAGAGAGCGCCACAGAGTATGTTTAAAATAAACGCCGCCATACTGTTATGTTTAAATACAGCTCCTAGGGAGCACTGCCATCTTCAATGCCAACACAAGCCACCAGAGCGCACTGCCATCTTTATTGCTAACAATCACGACCAGAGCGCTCCACATACCCTCGCCGCCATACTAGCTATGTTTAAAAACAAAACCCAGGGCGCGTCATAAGGTCAGTACCCGCGCACAGAGGACGCCACAAACACCCGCTCATAGAGAGCGCCTCCATGTTGTCGCCGCGAGGACCTCATGCAAAGTGCGAACAAAAAAAAACCAACCATCTTATAGTACTAGTCCAGAAAGAAAAAAAGTAATGTAAAATATGCTTTAGTAGTAACACTTGTGGTACTGTCAGTACGATACATGAGATTAGCCGGAAGTAGAATGACGTACTCTTGAAAATTCATCTCCAATCCACCAACCTCAAGTTCAACAAATTTTGAAACCTCTCGAAGTCATAACTTTTTTCAAAACGAAATTTTGGTGGGGTGAATTCTTAATTATTATATATTAATATGATTCACTTTAAAACGTGTTAAGACTCAGAATGCCTCAATAACAATATGCAGCGGGCGTTAAGCAAGAAATTCGGATCCCTGTGAGGCCTAGTGTGCCATTTTTCTTAACTATTTATGTTGAGTAAATGGTATATCGTTTGCAGAAACTTTAGTATAAGTAATAAAATCTTTATTGCAGTTGTATCCAAGACATGGAACTCCAACAGTCAAAGCGGATTTACCGATAGTTCGTATCGAACAGACTTCTGCTGCATTGCCACGAGTGCATGACTGCTTGAAGGTCACAACCATTCCCGTTACCAAGTAAGTGGATTTACTTCGTATGCAGTACAGTTTCGAAGTGTTTCTAATGTACCCCAAAGATTCATATTTCCTAACACCCTCTTTTATGGAAACGTTTTGCCCATAATCCGCATCATTAAGTATCGTGGAGGGAATTTACATTCTGTATGTCTTCAAATACATAATTTGCGGATTATTAAAAAAGTTGGTTTAATTTTTATAAAATTTGTGAACGGGAGTTATCACTTGCGATTGTACCTACACGATTCTCGTTTCAGCCCTTTTACTTCGACGAGGAACGTAATGGCAACTTGAATTTTCGATGGAGAAAAAACTGGAATCCGAACGGGCTTTTTAAATGATGTATGTTGAATAACACACATAAAATGTAATTAAAATACTAATATATTTGTAAAATAAAATGTATAGGCCTAAATCACTTAAAACGAATAATTTAAAACTATAAAATTCTTTGTTTCGAAATTATTTATAATAGCGTACTTTCTTGTATCTTTTTTTGCAGAAACCTAGACTTTGGTATATTTTAAAGATATTATTCATTTTCCCCCGATTCGCAGAACTTCGGAATGCTTATCGCTTGGCGCGAAGATGGCAGAAGATCCAGAAACTAATTAAGTACAGTAATTAGTTGGGAGACAAAAGCGAGCCGTGTTCAGCCTTCTGCAGCGAGCGGCTTTTGTTCGCAAGTTCCCCCGGGCGCATTGTGTTGGCACTTGAGCGCTTGTTGCGGCGAGAGCCGGCGCGGCAATAGCGCACATACAGAGGAGATGTCTTCATGAAGCCTTTGCTTCCACCTTGAAATTAATCTCCGTCCTCCAGCCCCGGACGCCATGTTGCTTATTAAACAAACAACGTCAGGGAAAATGAACAGAGAGATGACGCTGTCTTGGAGGAAGAACGTCTTGAAGGAAGGGCGCGCGTGCAAAGCCGGCACAAGGCACGACAGAAAGCCAGCCTTGCTGCACGGAAGTGGAGTCTAACAGTGAAACACCACTTTCCCAGCGAATTGAAACATTTCATGAAAATTAACATTTGTGATTATTTATTATGATTACAAAAACATATTCTTTCTTTTTTTATGTGTAACAACTTAGCTCTCTAATGCATAGGTGCTGCCATCTGCGGTAGATGGCGCCAACCAAAATTTTAAAGTGTTAACTGTTTAATGAATTTTAACAAAATGGAGAGTTTTGAAATCAAATTCCTTTGGCGAAAATCAGGTCCAAATCCGGGGTTTCAAAATTCATTTTTCGCTTTTATTGGATTCGTTTCATCACATTGTTTAAAATGTTGTCCTTCCAATCAAATGATTAAATAGTCGACGTAGCTGCCCCAGCAACGAGTTCTAGAGGGGGGTTCGAAAACTACTATTGATTCTTATCTAGAAATGCAGTTGAAAACACAATTTGCGGTTCGCGGTAACAGGACCGGTCTCCGAACAACAAGGCGACGGGCCAAGAGTGCTCATAGTTTATGAGTCGGCGCTCAAACAGTGCGACGATAAACACTACAGTCTGTGCCATAAAAACTCGCTCGAGGAACCGACAGCTCTCGAAAGCAGTGTCAGCGGTCGGCGCGTCTTTCCACCGCCGTTTTCTGTCGATGGCCTTCGCAAACAACATCGTGCTGGTTGTCGGTTTCGAACATCATGTTGTCGCTCTGAAGGCTGCAGTTGGGATGTGAGAACTGTCAAATGTGAGCCAAGCTGCGGACACAGACTATGTGTCTTTATTCAAGCCAATGGAAGGCTATAAAGAATTAGTATGAAAGAAAATTTTATAGAAAACTATTCTTATGTAACAAAAAAAGTTAAACTAAACTACCTTTTTGAAGTGGCCGATCAATACAAATTAACTATCTAAATTTAAAAAATGTCTGTGTTATGATAATGAAACGGTTTTGTAGATTCTCAACTAGCAGACGTATAAACTTCTGTTAATCTCAGCAGCACAATTGTTTATAAAATATATTTACGTTGTTTAAACTGATTGATTGTGAAAATTATCAATCTCGTTTCATACATGTTGCT
The DNA here is from genome assembly GCF_032445375.1 of Bacillus rossius redtenbacheri. Taxonomy (NCBI): domain Eukaryota; kingdom Metazoa; phylum Arthropoda; class Insecta; order Phasmatodea; family Bacillidae; genus Bacillus; species Bacillus rossius. Next base: position 31,159,907 of record NC_086331.1, read on the forward strand.
TGAATGGTTCTCAGGAAGAAAAGAAAATCTGCTTGCGGATGTCGCATGGTCGGAAATATTCTACTGAAGGCGCACGAAGCCCTCCTGCTGCTGAGCACATAGGCCACTGTTGGCGTGAAGCGCAATATTATAACAGAACGTCTAGCGAAGCAGCCAAGTTTAATATTCCATAACCTGTATATACAGAACTGGCACGGCTGCGCGCAAAACAGCGACATGTCTGCGCCACAAAAATGTTCGCCTCCCGCCGCTGGCGTGCGGAGAAAACGTTTTCCGTGCTTTTACAAAAGTATTTTTTTCGAAAACAGTTGCCAAGAAAAGTTTGTAATACTTAGAGAAAAATACTTTTTTTTTAAATGATTCATGCAATTGAGAATTTCAATTAAATACAATTTTCTTTGGACATACGCCATTGCAGTTTTCCAATGTTTGTCATGGAAAAAATTCAAATATTCAAATCAAGAAAAACAATGAAAACACAAACCCACAGAGAACAAGCCTAAATCAGCTGATGTCAAACAGATGAACCTGCAGCTGTTTTGTCATAGGAAACCTTTAAAAGATTTGTGCAATGGGAGTGCATGACTTGATGTAAGTTTTTGGACATACGCCATTGCTAAGAACTTTTTCTGTTTGAAGAAAAACTAATAAATAAAATAAAGAAATAAAAATACTCAAAAAAAGACAAAAAACACACAAAATTAAGCAAACAATTGCTGTTGTCAACAAGGATATGAACACCACAAAATATTCCGAAACAGGAATATGGTCAGCAAACAAACAAAGAAAAACAAAGAAAAATGTACTAAGAGAACGAAAAAATCCCCACAAATGATGACAACACAAAAATATTGAAACCCAAAATAATTCAGCACAACAGTTGAAGCGAGACAAAAAACATGACAAAACGAAAAGACAAACAAATACAATAGTTTTACCTAAACAGAAACAAGCGACGTTTCGGGAACTGCTATCTGCTCCCGTCCTCAGGCAGAGACGCACATGGTACGGAAACACAGGTGCGACGAGGGTCTGTGTTTCCGTGTTTCACACCTGTGTTTCCGTACCATGTGCGTCTCTGCCTGAGGACGGGAGCAGATAGCAGTTCCCGAAACGTCGCTTGTTTCTGTTTAGGTAAAACTATTGTATTTGTTTGTCTTTTCGTTTTGTCATGTTTTTTGTCTCGCTTCAACTGTTGTGCTGAATTATTTTGGGTTTCAATATTTTTGTGTTGTCATCATTTGTGGGGATTTTTTCGTTCTCTTAGTACATTTTTCTTTGTTTTTCTTTGTTTGTTTGCTGACCATATTCCTGTTTCGGAATATTTTGTGGTGTTCATATCCTTGTTGACAACAGCAATTGTTTGCTTAATTTTGTGTGTTTTTTGTCTTTTTTTGAGTATTTTTATTTATTTATTTTATTTATTAGTTTTTCTTCAAACAGAAAAAGTTCTTAGCAATGGCGTATGTCCAAAAACTTACATCAAGTCATAGGAAACCTACTGTGTTCGTTGGTGTTGTCCATAGTATCAGTTCATCTTCATCGTTGTGCTCGTATGTTTGCTGTGTTCTTCAGGTCTGTCTGCATTTACTGTTATTGTTGAATATGCCCACTGTGTTCATCTGTGCTGTTATTTTTTTTTAATGAGTAAATTCCTTCCACGTAATTCTTGTGCTTTCTGATACTTAAGATTGAATGGGTTCGTCTGTGCTGTCGTCCTTGTGCTGTCCAGAATTTATGTTTAGGTTCATCGTTAGGTTTATCTGTTTGACATAGCTGATTTGGGTTTGTTTTCTGTGGGTTTGTGTTTTTAATTTTTTTTCTTAATTTGCATTTTTGAGTTTTTCACTGACAAACAGAGCTAAACTGCAACGACGTATGTCCAAGAAATTGTATTAAATACAATAAATTTAATTTTAATTTGTGGAGCACAATGTTATGGTTATTTTTGCATACATGAACTACATTTTCGAAAACAGTACTAAATATTTCTTGTCGCGCTTAGGAAACCCGACGCAAAATTTAAAATATCGATTGATTGTTTACACTAACATAATTTTTTTTAAAACTATGGTTAAAGATAATCAAATATACAACAATTAAAACTTATTTGGTTTTATTGTTCTTATATATGTGCACAGATAATACTAGAAAGCCATTAAGGGAACGGATTAAAAACACTTTATCTAATATCGTTACTGGTAGAACACAAAGCTAAATTGCTCGCGCAAGAATCTGTACCCAGGATTACTGCCCAATTTTTTTTTCTAACAATACATACATTTGCTTTCATGTAAATGTAAAATTTTACATATTTCTGTAAGTATACGTGAATTTTTCAGTTTCATACACTAAAAAAAATTACAATGTGAAAATAATTGTATATACATAAGAAAAATTGCTGCACGTTTAGAATTAAGTGATGTAGAAATAATTTGATCAAAAAAGTCATTTTAAAAAGCGGCGCATTTTGTGGGTGAGATGTTATAACTACTCATTTTTTACTTCAGAAAATAAGCAATTTTAAAATTAAGAATTACAAAAAATCATTAAAATCAAATAATTGATTTTTCGGACCTGAAGAAATATTTTACAGCACAGTGGACATTGATTTATTAATATATATATATACACACATATATATATATACATACATATATATATATATATATATATATATATATATAATCTGAAGTACCCTACTCGATATTACACGGTCTGTAAATATGTTTTTATTTTTAGAGAGAATAATTCAAATACAAAATATGTACTTAATTTTATTTAAGACATTTCAAACAACTAGCGGATGGGGGATGAAAGAAAGTTATTTTTTAAATTCAGATGTAGACAGTAATTTTTGCCGTATTTTAAATATCAAGTCTGCAAAATTTCATCAATAAGTACCGAAATTCAGATGTAACGTGCGGTAAAGCGGAATGCGGTGTTTTTGTATAAATCTCATGTGACAGATTTTCTTCTTTTTTTGAACAAATGAAAATATTAATATTTATTTTAATTGGGAGAAATTTCATCCGTAAGTATCTAAATTCTGCTTCATGGGGTGGGAAACGATGAAAGGGGTGGTTTTTCGAAAGAAAGTGACATTCCTCGTGTTTTGTAGGTAAATAACTCTAGCCTGTATGTTTTTGTTTATATATTTAATCAATTACTTTGATCATATTTAAAAGGATTAGTTTTATGAAATAAAAACTTAAGGTTATATTTCTAATTATTGTAACATAATCAAACCAACAGGTTGAGCTATGTATTTAAAGTTATTACAACAATAATTATTAAAATTGATTAAATAAATAAGCAACATTACAGTTTCCTTATATTTAGTGTTTAAAATTAAATATTAGTTTCTAAAAACAGTAAAAAAAACACATTATCCACTAACGGGAATCATACCCAGAAACACTCAATTTTGTTCCCACGCATTGAACCACTCAGTTAATAGGTACAAAAAATAATTAGGAATAATTGAGAATTACTAAGGTAGTAATCCAATGATTACAAAGTAATTTTAAAGTTCAGTTTATTTTTATTTTTGTGACTATGAAAGTTTATTAAATGTATTCCAGTATATTTTTACCATCGCAAAGATTTAGCTGGCACAGCGATACGCTTGGCACTTCCTGCGATGTTCCCGAAAGCAAATACATACAGGTTGAAGCCGCCACAGGCGGTCGGCTGTCTGGCTACCTGTTGAACTTCCGCGCACGTAGATCGTTTCATTTCCGTTGCATAATAATCTAATTTTCCCCTCAAAGCGCTTAAAGAAGAGGCTATAAATAAAATAAAAAAACAGACATGCGTGCAAAAAAAAAACTGACATTCAGATTTTAAATTTAAAATCGCAATACACCCAAAACATCAAAACTGTTTTAAACAGGCGTTGATAAAACAGCTAAACGGAAATCTATAAAAATTTCACAAGAAAACATTTTTCGTGAAATGAAGAATTTCCCAACTTGTTTTACAATAAAAAATCTATTACGAAAGTCATTTGAAGTTCCCTATTTCCATCCTCTGCCATGTGCCAAAATGTGTTGGGATAGTTTGCGTTCATATGGACACCTTTGAAATTGGCACTTTAAAAACAACTCTCTTTGTAATTTTTTAATGGAGTTCGGAAAATTTCCCGGATTCGTACCACATCTGCTATTGGCTCACAGTTTATGCAGAGTGCTAAAGGCCAGTTAGAGTCCCTCGACCAGAGAAGTACTATCGAATTAGAGACTACTCGTAATAGACTGGAAAAATTCGTGGATTCATTTCGCGTTATGCTAGAATTCAAACACATGTAACTTCATATTGCTTATCTGATTAGCTCAAATTTTCTCTGAAGGACTTTGAGCCAATGACAAACCTTCAACCAAAGACGTATTCAATCGGAAGCGTCTCAGTTTACAGGTCTCACAGTTCAGTAGCCAATGAGCATGTGGCATTCGCCCGAATATGTAGGGGATCGTCGAGTCTATCCTAAAAGTCACTGAAACCCCGCGAATTCTTCCATTTCCTGCTTCTTAATAATAACACAGAATAACAAAAGTTAGCCAAGGAAATTAGCTTAACGTAGACCACAATGACACACTGAAATCACATATTTTTTAATTTACACCAACGAGACTAATGTTTATGTAACAATCATGTAGATTGCTACATTTCCAATAAAACTATCAACTTAGACATGTAAAGATACGTGGTACCAATCAATTTTTTTTAAGTCACTTGCAATTTACAGCAAAAATAATCTCGGAAAGAAATAAATTACAATAAAATGAGCATGCTTTTACAAAAACCGTACTTGTATGATTGAAAAAAAAAATTAGAGATATCATACATAGAAATGTTTTATTTTAAGAGAGCATTTCAAAAAATTTTTAGTAAGTTTGCTCTTACGTCGGATAAATAAACTGATTAGAAAATTTCACTTACCTGAAGGGTGGTATTCACTTGTATTCCCACTGGCTTCTGTCTGCAAAAGACGACTCACCGTCTTTGAGACAAACATTTTGAGTTGTGGTGGATGTGATGATGCAAGTTCATAAGCAAAAGACCATTGCTTATCCTAAACATAATACACCAAGCAATCGAATCGGCCCCTAGGTAATTTCTTTTACAGCACAGCTAGATTGTAGTGATTAATTTTCTTTTCCATAAATTTAATTTCCCCGCTTTTTTCCGTTGGCATATGTGGAGACAGAGCTGGCAAAATAATTCTAAATACAATTATTCCAGTGGAGGGATCAAACCCTAGATCCAAGAATGGTAACGTGAATAGATGAGCATGCACTGGAAAGGTTAACTCATTCTTAGTGACCTGCTAAATTCGCAGTTTCAATGTCCTTCGGGATAGACTGCACATACCCCTGTACACTCGGACAAATAACGCAAGTTCGGTGATAGGCTAGAATTCAAACACACATACCTCTTAGATAATTTTACTATTGGCTTACTGTTCATCTGGACGAATCTCAACCAGTTATAAACCCTCAACCACAAAGAAGGATCGAATCACAGACAAACCAGCTGAGACGACTTACAAGTCGGCAGCCAATGAACTTGCGTTATTTTCCCGAGTGTACAGGGGGATGTGCAGTCTATCCTGAAGGCCATCGAACCCGAGAATTTTGCAGGTCTCTAATGATGTGTAGAGATAAGAAAAATTTGCGGATTCATTTCGTGTTATGCTAGAATCCAAATACATGTAACCTCTATATTGCATCTGTGATTAAAGTACGAAATATTCTCGATTTAAATGACCTATAGGATAGATTTCATGATCTTTAGGGGCAAGCATTTTTCGCGAAAAGATCTGAACGCTTAATAGACTGCAACAAGGTACGCCCGAACCTGTGGTTTATTTCTTGTGATTGGCGTCCGTATGCAAGAGAAGTCGTTGCCTTATTTGACCGAGCCATTCAGGACGCGTTTGCTTTCGCACTGAATTAATGTGATTGGTATTGTTACAATCGATATGTATCTGGGAGAAACTCACCCAATCACGAAACACAGACGATGCTACAGTGTTTTAACTTTCAGCTAGTCTCGAAATCTTTTCGCGAAATCTGCATGCCCCTAATGATTAGAGACCTGCAAAATTCGCGGATTCATTCGGTGACAGGCTAGAATTAAAACACATATACCTCTTAGATAATTTTTCTATTGGCTTACTGTTCATCTGGACGAATCTCAACCAGTTATATACCCTCAACCAAAGAAGGATCGAATCACAGACAAACCAGCTGTGACGACTTACAAGTCGGCAGCCAATGAACTTGCTTTATTTGCCTGAGTGTACAGGGGTATGTGCAGTCTGTCCTGAAGGCCATCGAAACCACGAATTTTGCAGGTCTCTACTAATGATCCTTCATGCATCATGCATAGAGCCACGGAAATTTCGCGGATTCATTTAGTCGCAAGCTAGAATGCAAACCTCCACACTGTCGCACTGTGTTCATGATTAGACCGCAGTTATCTGGACACGCCCCTCTACGACCGTGAGCCAACGATGTCCAGTTAGGAGAGAAGTAAGCGAATCAGGCAGTGCCAAATAACAAGGATAAAAATGTTCTCTCTAAGAAATCAACCAATGGGAAAGTAAACATGGGTCGAGCACACCTATAACTTTGAATTTTATCCTGAGGCCAGAGGAATCCGCGAAATTTCCGGGACTCTAATCATGCACTCTGGCAGATTATAACTGACTCGTGACACCTGTTAACTGGGATGCTCGTGATTCGATACTACTTTTGATGAAGGATTTTCATTGGCCCAGAGTCCTTCAGATAAACTGTGGCCCAATCACTGAAGCAGCATAAAGGCTAACGTGTTTGGATTCTTGCCTAGTGAGAATTGATTTCGCGAATTTTTCAGGTCCCTGACGATTATTAGACAGAGGAATAAATTCACGGATTCATTTTGCGTTGTGCTAGAATCCATGAATGGCCATAAGAACTTGGAGAAACCATCAAAATATTGTCAGGAATAATCAATAGCACATGGAGAAAACCAACAAAATATTGAGATGAATAATTAGGAACACATGGAGAAACCATATAAATATTGGCAGAAATCATCAGGAGCACACAGAGTAATCTAATGCAAGTTTTCTAAATCAATTTTTTTATAGTCCCTACGCACAGGGTTATGGACCATTCCAGAATGTTCACTAAGTGTTTTTGGGAAACCATGACCAACGGGAACCAAGATGGCTGGACTCGCAGTCAAACCCAATTCCTTAAGAATGCAAGTTCACCTCACTGAAATCGCTTTACTTTGTAGAGAGCTAATCTATGCTCTTTTTGCGAGTCCGGTATGTGTCCAAGTGTGTTGATAGGCACCGCTGTTGTCTAGGAAGGTCGTTAACGACCCAATTCTTGCAAGTCTTCACTTTGCGACGTTAAAGGCCCGTCTAGACTTTCAAAAAGGTTCAGCTTCGTTTTACGAAGAATACTGGTTACAATTTATGTAGGGATCTTCGTACATTTACGGCCATCTTCGTGATTTTATTAACATTGAGTTCACCTAATTTGAACATGAATCCAAAAGAATACTCTTGGTATATTACCAAAAACACAAAACAAAAGATTTAAACTCAACAGTTAGAAAATTCTTTGTTCATGCGTGTGTTTAACTTTGTTTAGAACGAAATATACCTACTATTCTTAAGTCGAAAAACGGCGTAGTTGCCATGAAGATTCAGTTATTTGAAATTATGAAGAACTCTTCGCTTATTTGAGTTATATTTTTCGTTGAAAAGCCCGTGTGAGCAGGCCGTGTTCTTATCCTTATTGAATGACGTCACATTTTCGCACGGAAAACTGCCTTGTCTACCTTATTGCGATGTCCGATGTCTGATCTTACTGATTTGTAAGAGGTCCCCAGAGCGCAGTAAATATATAGCGCCAAAATACGTTGTCTTTTTTCATTAAATGTAAATAATTAGTACTAAGCTGTTTTGAATATTCATTTGAGTTGACAATGTTGTGGGTTTTCAATAATATTTAGGTATTCGTTAAGGCAAAAGTAAATGAATTTTAATCACACTGCCACAAATGGTTTTGTGTGTTCGACCTTTGAAAAGCGCCGCGCCGGTTGCAAACGGACAGCACTGATAAATATATACCAAAAAACGCGGATTCATATCGTGATTATGCTAGAGTCCAAACTCGTTCACATTCATGTTTCTTAAGTGACTGAACTAAAATCTACCCAAAGGACTATGAGTAGAGACCTGAGAATTTCGCGGATTCAATGACCTCTAGTATAGCCTCCATTATCCTCTGCATTTCTCAAGCAAACAAGCATGTTCATTGGGTGCTAACTTGTGAGGCAGCTCCACTGGGTAGCTTGTGATTCGACACTTCTTTGGTCAATAGTCTGCCATTGGCCCAGAGAGCTCCAGTTAAACTGCGAGGCAATAGCAGAACCAGCAGAATTGTTCACATGTTTGAATTTCAGCCTATCGCGAAATGAATCCGCGAATTTTTCCGGTCTCTAACTATGAGCCAATGGATAATCTTCAATAACAGAAGTATCGAATCACAAGCATCTCGGTTAACAGGTATAATGTGCTCGTAGCTAATGACCAGGTGTTATTTGCCCAAGTGCATATAGGATCGTGGATGTAATTGAAAGCGCAAATTTTGCCGGTCCCAAACAAATCAATATTTCACCTCGGTCTTATTGGCTTCCTGTTCCTACCACATCATCCATTATTTTCTGTTAACTTTTTGAAAAGGGAACGTAAACCGGAAATATCAAGAGTATGAACCGGTAAAATTTGTGTATTATTTCGTGGTATGTTAAAGTTCAAATAATCTTACCTTTGTGCTGCTTTTGCTATTGGTTCTCAGATAATCTTAAGCACTCTGGGCCAATTAAATTAAATTGCTCAAAGAAGTATCGAATCATAAGTTACCCAGTTATGACATCTCACAAGTCAGCAGCCAATGAGCAAGGAATATTTGCTCAAAAACGAGGAGGACTGTGGATCCTATCCTAGAGGTCAGTTAAACGCGAATTTTTCTAGTCCCTAGTCATGAGTTATCTTCTTCTTCTTCTGCGCTATCAAAGGACACAGATAGGGTCAAAACGTTCAACTTGACCTCTGTATTCGTACCAGGGAGAGTCGGACTCCAACCATGACGTCAAAAATTCACGTGGACCAATAAGCGATCGGTGCCCGTCAGACACAATTTAGGACATTGCAACTGTAGACCAGCCTTAATACACAGACACACGTGTCCTTACTCGTTCCTATCGGATGAGGAGGACAGTGTGATGGCACCGTTGTTTTAGCCTGGCCGCTTTATTCCCGAGCTCCGTGACGTTAGCGACTGTCGGTAAATCCGAGCGACATGGCAACGTTGTTAATGTTCAATTAACAGTGCAGAGTTATTGCCCCCAGGAGGCTGGAGAGGGTTATGGAGGAGGGATAGCGGTGAAGGACCTTGGTGGTGTTTATCTTAACAGCTAGTTTCCTCCGTTAACGTAACGTAAATATTAATACAGCATCTAAAGCAGATGCTGTAGTATGAGTCTCCCCTCTCCTGCCAAACTCCTACAGTTCGGGCTCTCTGGGATGTGCTAAAATAACAAAACTGAGAAGATGGAGCAACGATTATTTTCCGGATTTATTTGGTAGCAAAATAACTTCAAACACATATACCTACATCTGCTTAACATTCATGATTTGTAGAGAACCGGAGATTTTGTGGATACGTTTGGTCGCAAGGGAAACGGCAAACATTCATACCTTAAAATTGCTTTTATGATTGATTAGATCACAATTGTTTGGACACACTCCTCAACAACCAACTAGCAGTAGAGTGGTCCGAATCACAGCTAACAACTCCAAAGAGGGGAAGTTTCTGCAGAAACGTACCAGCCAATAGCAAATCTAATGTAGGTAGAGCATATGTAACTATTACGATTATACTAGAGGCGAGGCTACGAGGCAGCCCAGTGGCATGGCTAGCCAACCAGCTGGCCCGTTAGCCTACTCGGGGAGGGAGGGGCCGCCAATAGCACTACACTCTTAATCGGATTAGCAACGGCGCCTTGCTACCCTCCTACCTCCACCATTTTCCCTTTCCCTTTCCCTTTCCCACCACTTTCTTATTGAACTATCGGCGTCTCTGGATAGTTCGGCATGTTCCCAGAGCCCCACCTGCGTGAAGTGGCTTAATTAGGACGCCATTGTTCTGGGAGCTTCGGATTTAAATTTGACCCCGATGAGGCGAGACTTTGAAGGGGTGTGATACAATTCCAGAAGGGGGCTGAGGTGTATAAAATAGCGACACCGGCCTCCAAGATAGTGAAGTGAAGAGAGTGAATTAGTCCTTGGTGAGCGAAAGCGGACGACGAGCGACGGAATTCGTGTGCGGAGACTGGTGCATCGTGACTGTGATGTGTGCGATGGACGAGTAAGTAGTGCGAGCTAGTGTGTTGGGACAGAGGTGCGAGGTAAGAGATGATCAGTAAGGAGAGCTGCTGTCGAGCCGAGCTCCAGTGGGGAAAGTAAACTGTGGACTAAATAAAAGAGTGATTAATTTGTGGACATACAATTAGTGTTATAATTTAATTGATAATGTAAAAAGTAGTTAAAATATAAAACTGTAGTTAGTTAATTGGGCTATCCTTTTCGAACTGGTTTTCCGATTTGTATCTTTTAGCCCGACACTAAAAGAATCCGCGAAATTTTACGGTTTCTAGTGATTGGACTACCGTTCTATTGACATGCTCTTGACGAACCTGAACCAGTTATATACAAGGAGAAAATTGGTTAACCCAATCGCGTGTGACCAAAGGATGTGACCTTGTTATCGAACAATGAGTAGAGACCGGAAAAATTCACGGATTCATTTCGCAATAGGCTGAAATTCAAATAGGCACATATACCTTTAGGATGCATTTGCTATTGGCTTACTGTTCATCTGTACGACTCTTTGCGAATAAGAAACCCTCAACCAAAGATGTATCGAATCACAGGCAAACCAAATAAGATGACTAACAAGTCATCAGCCAACGAACTGGCTGAGGACTGTGTAGTACATCCTGAAGCTAATCGAAACTATGAATTTTTCCAGTCCCTAGCAATGAGCACTCTAAAAGAACTTGATTATGCACTGGCATAATGCGTTTAGCCTAAAGAGGAATCAATCCAAGAAATAATAGTGACTTTACTGAGAGGTGATGTTGGTGATTTACAGTAACGTTGTAAAGTCGAGGATCACCACAAAGTAGAAGCCGGAAAAATTCGCAGATACATTTCGAAATAAGCTAAAATTCAAATTACTAAGTCTGCACTGATTCTACTACTGGCCCACGGTTTATCTGGAGGACTCTGGGCCAATTGGAGACCTCAACCTCAAAAGCATCGAATCACAGACCATCCAGTCGAGATATCTCACAAGTTAGCAGCCAATGAGTAGGGTCAATGAATTTTTGCTAACAGATTTCGAGACATGCTGTTGTTAAAACACTGTAGCATCGTCTGTGTTTTGTAATTGGTAGAGACCTGCAAAATTCGGGGTTTCGATGGCCTTCAGGATAGACTGCACATACCCCTGTACACTCGGGCAAATAGCGCAAGTTCATTGACTGCCGACTTGTAAGTCGTCTCAGCTGGTTTGTCGGTGATTCGATCCTTCTTTGGTTGAGGGTTTATAACTGGTTGATATTCGTCCAGATGAACAGTAAGCCAATAGAAAAATTATCTAAGAGGTATATGTGTTTGAATTCTAGCCTATCACCTAATGAATCCGCGAATTTTGCAGGTCTCTAGTTATCGGTTGAGTTTCTTTCACGTGTATTCCCACTGTCGGAACACGAATCCAAAAAATTCAGTGTGGAAGCGAAAGTGTTCTGAATGGCCTGGCCAAATAAGGCAATGGTTTCTCTTGAAAACAGGTTTCAGTCACAAAGCAGAAAATGACTAACACAGGAATACCGTATTGCAGTTTAATAACTGAACAGATTGTTTCGCGCAAAATCACTGCATCTACCAATGAGTAGGTGGCATTTTCCTGAGTAAGCAGATATATGTGGATGCTAGCTAAGAGGTCATTGAACCCGCGAATTTTTCTAGCCCCTGCCACAAAGTTGCCCCGCGTGATTTAACCTATCACACGTTCACGCATATGACAAGAGAGCACACATTGGTCACGTGTTTCCAAACTATCAGAGTTAACGCACAGGATATACTCAGTCATTCAGAAGTGAAAATGCACTATTCATCGCCAACTACAGTTTCCAGATGCGCATGCCAACTGATTGGTGCAACTGGCCAGCAATTTGGTGGGGAAACAATCCACCAATTATTCCAAATGTAAAATCTTCCACAACATATTGTGACCAATCAGACGCCACGGCTTTCACACAGCCTGACTACACCACTATATTTTACTTCTGAAACCCTTTTTATATCATTAGTAGAGACCTGAAAAATTCGCGGGTTCATTACGTGCTTAAATTCAAATAATTATACCTTAGTGCTGCTTCTGTCATTGGTCCACAGTTAATCTGGAGGACTGAGGGCCAATTAGAGACCCTCACTCATAGAAGTGTCGAATCACAGGCCACCCAGTCACGACGACACACAAGTTAGCAGCCCATGAACAGTTGGCATTTGCCCGAGTGTGTAAAGGATATTGGAGTCTTTCCTAAAGGTCATTGAACCCGCGAATTTTTTCGGTCTCTAATCATTACATTAGGGACTAAAAAAATTTCGCAATTTCAATGACTTCTAGGATGGACTCCACAGTCCTCTGCATAGTTAAGCAAATATTCCCTGTTCATTGGCTGCTGACTTTGAGAAGTCTAAACCGTGTATCTTGTGATTCTTTGACTTATTTAAGGTCTCCTATTGGTCAATAAACATCTGGATCAACTGATAAACAATAACAGAAGCAGCACAAAGGTATAAATATTTTTATTTTAACATATCACATTGAGGATTCGCGACATTTTCGGGTATATAAGTATGAGCCAATAATGAACTAAGAAAAGTGTTGAATCCATACTATAACCAGCTACCCAGTATTAAAAAAATTGATCTCGTCTGGCATAGGACTCGGCCAGGGACAATGTGACGAACGGTTAAGTCAATGTTTGGAGCATGGTCAAAGCAACAGGGAATGGTTCTAAGGCACATGGTTGTCTTCTGGCAAGGTTTTAGGGGCGCTGGCCTTGTATGTGCCACGAAATCTGAAGGCGAGAGGTGTTGCGAGAGTGGCTGCAATTTCGGACCCCCAAGTCGTGGCGCTCGTCGCTGCGGGTGTCTTCGCAGCTGTAAATCTGGGCCGTGTCCTCTCTTGGGGCACTCAGCTACATTACTTGGGCCTTCCCGGCCCGACGGCGGGAAGATCTTCTCCGACCCCGCTTCCCCCTTCTTCCCCGTCGCCACGCCCTCCAGTGGCGCTTAATGCAGTTCGTCTCCCTGCCCCGTCCCCGCAATCCCGGCCGAACCCTTCCCGAACGAAATTCCACCCCTGCGCGGCCCGAAATCTTCTCGCGCCAGAGAATTAAACCGTTCAGTGGGTCTAATTGGGCCCAACGAGCCGGCTCCGTGGGTCCGAGAATGATGGCGGGGTAAACACGGGCGCAACGATGCCCTGAGGACGAATCCGTTCTTTCACACACAATTTGAGCCCGGCCAGAGCCCCTCCTGGGGAGAAAATGGGAAGGGTGGACCTCTTGGTTTCCTTGCACGGCGAGGCTCCCGAGATCTGGGAGTCTCCAATCCAACCCCTCTAACACCCACCCTCCCCCCGGCAGCACCTGCTCCCGAGACGAGCACGACCTGGCGTCTAATGGGCATTGCCACGAATCCCTCGGATTCATTTCACGCCAGGTTTAACCCAGCACTTCTCAGATGGGCCGTTTTCAAATGGCAGCACCGATGCTGTACGAACAGCCAAATCCGTGTCATTTTTCTTTGGAACCAAGCCGAACTCAAAGCTCTTGTTCGTGCTTTCAGTACTCGCCGGTGATATGATAACATCTAGTCTCGGTAACGTGCAAAACTCATGTGTACTGGTGTTGTTCATGTTGCAAATAAACTTAAAATACAAAACTCGGACTCGGAATTTAACGTAGAATTATTTTAAATGACGCCGAGCGTGATAAATTAACTGATTAATATAAAAGTCACTTTCAGATACCAACATTTCTGGATACGAATTACACATATGATATCTGCACCCGCCGCTAGAATTCGCTGTCTGAATCGTAAACTTGCTTTCCAACATCAAAAGCAGATAGCAACATGAAACAACCGGAAATTTTAAACTATTAGAAATGGCTTCTATAAAACTTCGGCTTTTGACATAATTTTCTATAAGGAATTTTATTAAAATACTGCCCATCTTGTTCAAATCCACTAAACAGTTAATATTATACATTTAACGCACACGTTATAAGTTATACTTATATCGCATTACTAAAATATTAGCCTGACACATTTTAAAACACCAATTGTAACACTAAGTATATGTATGTTTCCATGTTTTGCTAAAACGATAGAAATCTGCCTGTAAATACTTCCTACAAACAATTATTAACATTATTGAGCTGATTAAAAATTATTATATTATAATGTTATTTAAAAGTAAAAATCAAATTTCCAGTAACGTGTACTAAACCACGCCCCTTGGGTTACCATGAGTGCGCAATCGCATTGCTACTAAGCCTCTTGGGAATTTATAAGGAGAATATGTAACCTATTATAATCATTGTAATGCCAGTTTTATTCGGTGTTTTAAAACTTGTGATTACTTTTTACTATGACTATTTTAGTTAACCAAATATATTCCAGGATATTTTCACTATCATAAAGAACAATTTTGCACACCAATACGTTTTTTTTGTCCCCTAATGTTTACGAAAGTTTGCTTTATGCGGGTTTATATAGCTACACGTGGGTACACCATTTTTGTGGCACATTTTCGTTCATCGACTTAACTTCCATTTTCACGAAATTCCTCCTGCCAAATGCCGTTGACCGAGAGCTAAGATGTTTACACATCAATGTTGAGTCTAAAGTTCTTTGGCTACTATCTACTGTCCGGGTCGCATATTTTTGGGTCATGATAATTCTTGGAATGCGTGCTTGGTAAAGCCTCGAGAATTTCTCAGATTCATTGTGTGGCAAAGCAGATCTGAAGCTCATATACATACGATTACTTTACGTGCATTATTGGCCTACAGTGCTCTTGACACGCCCTTTATGACTATGAACCAGTTATAAGCAAGGAGCAAATGTGGTTACCCGTAAAGGGGATTGACTTTGTTATCAGTAGAGACCTGAAAAATTCGCGGTTTCGATGGCCTTCAGGATAGACTGCACATACCCCTGTACACTCGGGAAAATAACACAAGTTCATTGGCTGCCGACTTGTAAGTCGTCTCAGCTGGTTTGTCTGTGATTCGATCCTTCTTTTGGTTGAGGGTTTATAAACTAGTTGAGATTCGTCCAGATGAACAGTAAGCCAATAGCGAAATTATCTAAGAGGTATATGTGTTTGAATTCTAGCCTGTCACCGAATCAATCCGCGAATTTTGCAGGTCTCTGTGATTGGTGTTGCAACAATCGAAATATACCTGAAAGAAACTCACCCAATCACGGAACACAGACGGTGCTACATTGTTTTGACATTCAGCTAGTCTCGGAATCTTTTCGCGAAATATGCATGCCTTTAGATAAGGAAAATTTCGCACATTCAATTAGTTGCAAGCTAGAATGCAAACCTTCCTACTCTCGCACTGTGTTCATGATTGGACCGCAGTTATTTGGACACGCCCCTCCACGACCGTGAGCCAACGATGTCCAGCTAGGGGAGAAGTAAGCGAATCAGGTAGTGCCAATTAACAAGTCTAAAACTATTCTCGCTTGGATATCAACCAATGGGAAAGCAAACTTGGGTTTAGTACACCTATGACTTTGAATTCTACCCTGATGCTACATGAATTCACGAAATTTCCGGGTCTCTACGAATGACTTGAGTGATGTCTTTATTGGGTTGCCCGCAATTCGATTCTTCTTATAAACAGTTGACCATATTTCGTGATGTCTATCTTCATCAACATCACGAAATATGATAAAACAACACTTGCCAATGTTCCTAGAATTATTGTCGTAAGAAATTGTTTTTAAGAAATGCTAAGTTTCGTGGTACAACAAATTCCGTCCAGAGTAAATAGTTATAATTAGGGCATGCACTTTTAGCGAAACGATTTCCAGATCAGATGTGCTTTAAAATTTTGAACCGTTGTCTGTGTTCGTGGTTGGCTGGGTCTCTTTCAGGTACATGTCTGCTGTGAGCACACCAATCACAGCCATCCAGTGCAGAAGCAAACGCGTCCTGACTGGCCCGGACCAATAGGTAGAGACACGAAAAATTCGCGGGTTCATTTCGTGTTATGCTAAAATTCAAATAATTATACCTTAGTGCTGCTTCTGTCATTGGTTCTCTGTTAATCTGGAGGTCTGAGGGCCAATTAGAGACCCTCACTCATAGGAGTGTCAAATAACAGGCCACCCAGTCGAGATGACTCACAAGTCAGCAGCCAATGAACAGTTGGCATTTGCCCACGTGTATAAAGGACATTGGAGTCTATCCTGGAGGTCATTGAACCCGCGAATTTTTCGGGTCTCTACCAATAGGGCAATGGCTTCTATAGTAGAATTAAGCCAATTACAAGGAAACAATCGCTAGTGCAGTCATGCTTGATAGCAGGCTAATTAACTACCTTTTTTTTCCGCAAAAATAATATTTACATACCCCTAGCTATAGGTATGGAGACCGAAAACAAATCGCTAATGCATTTCGCGATAGGCTAAAATTAAAATAATAGTTTCTTTGCTCTGATTATTCTATTGGTTCACAGTTTATCTGGAGGGCTGTTGGCCAATGAGACACAATTTAACAACTAACCATCGAATCACAGGCTACCCCGACGAGACATCTCACAAGTCAGCAGCCTATGAGCCGTTAGCATTTTCCCGAGTAGAGGATTGTGGAAGCTAGCCTAGAGGTCATCGAACTCGCGAATTTTTCCAGTTGCTCGTTACATGCTCTGTTTATATTTAGGGGCAAACAAACTATTGTTAGGAAATGGAAAAATTAGCGGGTTCAATGACCTGTAGGCTAGCCTCCAAAATCCCTAGCTTACTCGGAAAAATACCACCTGTTCATTGGCTGGCTGCCCAGAGTCCTTCATATAAACTGTAAACCAAAAGCAGAATAAGTGCGAAGTATTTGAATTTTAGCCTGTCGCTAAATGAAGTCGCGAATTTTTCCTGACACTAATTATAGTGAATCCCCAGAAAAATTACGTATATAAAATAGTTACGTTTGTTTTAGTTCTTTTTAATGTTTGGTTCGTAAAACAACAATTTATTTTATTTTATAAATCTAGTAAATGTTGTTAACTTGTGAGATGGGAAGGCTATGTGTGCATGTTTCGCGTAAAGATTCCGGGACTAGCTGAAAGTTAAAACACTGTCGCATCTTTGGTGTTTCTTGATTGGGTGAGTTCCTTTCAGGTGTGTGTCGATTGTTACAACGTTTCAACACCGATCGCAGTAGCCCAGTGCGCAAGTGGCTCGGTCAGACCTCTAGCAGACGGCCGCCAATCACAAGGTGCGGGCATACCTTGTTGCAGTCTAACAGGCGCTAAAAATGCCTGGCCCCGGCTACAGAGAAGCAGTCGCCCTTGGACAGCGCGGAAGAGGAAGAGCCGGATGAGAGGAATGGGAGGGAGAGGAACAAGGAGGGGGAGAAGAGCCGCACGGAGGGGGAGGGGGTGGAGTGGAGACAGCGGACGAGAGAAGAAGACACCGCGCGCAGCGCCCCTGGCGGCTGCAGCGGGAAGCTCGAGTGAGTCGGGGCGCTACGACCTTGGCTCGCGGCATGCTCAGTCGCGACCCGTCCACAGCAGACACCGCATGGCCTTCGACTCGCGAGTAGCGCACTTCAGGGAGGGCGGACACCTGAATTACAACTAAAGCAGTCTGTTATCTCGAGAAAAAAAGAAGCTTTGATTTTAGTTCCTCAAAAGAACGAAACTAAAAATAAATTAATCAAAACTTATAATACAATACAAAACGACTGGGAAACGTTGGATGACTCGTGGGATGCTTGAATCAAAGTGACACTCGATGGGAAACTTCAACCGTGAGTTTCAACATCCGATAGCTGAGCTCACGTCAAGAAAGAAGGTAACACGAAAATGGAAAAGAAAAAAAAAACATTCAGGCCTTCAACTTGAGTGAAGTGTGAACACGCCGCCGCCCTATGCCGGAAAATAATTGCAAAATCATCATTACGAGTGGACGAAATAAAAATTCCGTCTGAGGCGCAAAAGCTCCTTCGCGTAGATACAGATGGTTCGTAAACGGCCAGTTTGAAATATGTCATCGCCATTCGTCAAGGAAGAACGATGCTGTTTATAGGAAACAAAAATTACACTAGAAGAAATACAAATTGGCATATTGCATCGCAAATAACTTAAGCTTCATATTGACCGTGAAATGCGACTCTTATGATTCAGAGGAAATTTAACGTTTTTATTCCTTTTATACAAGAGTCGTAAAAAAGGTTTTTGGTACTGAGTAGACTGCTAATGAACAGGTTCTAAAAATTTACCGGAAACTTTGTCGCACAGAATAATAACAAAGAATTTAAAAACATTTTGTTCACTTATGATGTCATTAAATATTTATAGGTATTTCTTTGGATTAAAAACAAAGAATGATAGGCTTATTTTCACAAAATATAATAATTTTATTTATCTAACAAATTATTTGAGATACTTTTGCAATATATTAAAATTATAACGCCTTAATCAACATTTTAATATGAAAGTTATAAGAGCAGAAATAGTTATGTTTATAAACATAAGAAAGGGGACGGAGAAGGAAAAATAAAATGGAAAATTATTTCACACAAGAAAACGTGAAATATAAATGAGCTAATTTAATGAAGTTAATTGATGAGCCTGTATGAGCCAAATTATATCATAAATAACTTCGTAATTCCTGTACCTTAATGCTTGCATAAAATAATGTAGATGAATTTTAAAATTAATGATTTTATTTTTTAACAAAATGAAAGGAAAAAGTAGTATTTTATATTTTAATGCTTTAACTAATTTGTGAGTCTGTGACTCAGACACTTAACAGGACCACCAAAATAGGAATTTGACGATTCGTGATCAATCATCTCAGTAAACACCCAGTTCTCAATGTGTTAGAATCAATTTCCGAAATCCTTTTAGAGTTATTTATAGATTCAGCTCTAAAACTACCTATAAATAAATAAATTTATAGTGGTTAAATATTAAGAATAGTCCAAAAGAAATAATAGGTCTAATAGAGAATTGAAATACTAGAATTATTTTGTAAGGTTTTAATATAATAACGTGAAAGCCGAAATGAATGATTACTTTTAAGCACATGTTTGATTTTCAAAATAACATTGCTCTTAAAATATAGGTAAATAAAGTAAATAAATATGCACTTTCACAAGCTAAAGTATTTATTGCGTATTTTCCAAAGAATTTTCTTCAAATATTCTAAAATTAATTAGTCCATAAGACATAACAGCAAACTATATTTTTATTGCTCATTTTGGTATACAAAATATAGTAAAAGAACCTTTTTTAAATGTTCGGTGACTTGATTGTTATATTGGAAATAATATTTTTTTAAACTTTCCATTAAGGTTTTAAATTTACAAATTTTAACCTATATTTAAACCACTCTAAAGAGTTTTAATTTATTTTGCAGCCACACATCTTTAACATTAATTAAATAAAACAATACCAAGATTTTTTGACTCGTATCCAAATTTTGTTTTTAAATAGAAGTAGCAGGTATAAGCTATTACACTGTCAAAGAATTTTTAAGACATGACTGTACAAAATAAATCGAAGCATTCAATTTCAAGCTAACTAATAACTATATATCTAAGTAGTTATGATTTTTTGCTTATTATATTGAATTATTTGAAAAAATTATGAAAAATATTTGAGGTTTATTAAAAAAGATGCTCTTACCTGGATTTCAGGAAGTAATCCAATAATGAGTATAACACCATGATAAGTTATTGTCTATCACAACACTACGAAATAAAAAAAAAGTGTAGATATTCACACACAGTGCAGTAAATGCTAGTAACTTAAATCATACGAAATTTAATCATTATGTTTAATATAATTTTATGAAGATTTGAGCCGGAAACACTTGTCCAAGATTTTTATATGAATGTAGGGATTTTAAAGTGCAGCTATATTGTAAAAGTGGTTTTGGGACTTGTCTCTGCATAAAAAGTGTCAAGTCCCAGCCGACAAACGATTTGTGATTTTTTCCCTCGAAACTAAAATGCCTGTCCGTGCGCGAAGGTCCAAGAAGTATGGATTTTTGAGGCGCCTCTCGCCGAGACCGCGGCCGCCATTTTGTCTTCGCGGGAAACGAGTTCCCCCGGCGCGGGCGGGAAGAAACCCGGTTTCTTCGCGCGTGCCGCGGGACGGTTCTGCGCCGCGCGACCCCGGCGAGACGGCGGCGAGACGGCGGCGAGACGGCGGCGAGACGGCGGCGAGACGGCGGCGAGACAGCGGCTCGCGGGGCCAGCGCGACCTCCGCGGAAAAACGCCCGCCGCGCACTGGCTCGCGGGCGACGCCCTGGCACCCCCCTCCCCGCACCCGCCTCCACGCAGACCTCACGCTCCAGCCGCGAGCTCTTTTTGTGTTTTCCCCCCGAAAAAGAGAAGGTTTTTCAACCCCTCTCTTTCCATCCCCCGAAAAACATTTCCGCGCATCAGCCGGGGCGCAAAATTTTTGCCCGTCGCCGACTCCCCTGCCGCGCGAGCAGGGGCGGCGAATTTAAATAACCCGGAGCGCCCAGCCGCACCCGGGAGGGGCAGCGCCGGCGAATAAATAACTGCGGAACAGAAAAACGGGAAAAGTGGAGGGGCGCGGAGGAGAAAATAAAACGGCGAAGAGGGCAGCGAGAAAAAAAGGAGGGGGTGAAAAAGAGAACGGCTGATACGCGGGACGGAGATGTAAAAGTGAGATGGGAAAGTTTCGCGCAAAAGGAAGGGAGTTTTGGCATGGTAGGGGTGGAGGGTGTTTTTAGCTTTTATTCCCTGCTGCTCTTCCGCGGCTGGACAAGAATATGTAAAAGTGCTCGGGAAAACGGCCTGACGTGAAACGAACGAACGAACGGAAGAAGCAGGGAAGAATGGGGGAAGTATTGAAAAAGGTCACGCAAGGGAGAAGAAGATAATGTTTTGGAAGAGTTTTTCGCTACCCTCTTGGCCAATGGGAAGTGAGTGTTCTACCGCCTTTTTTATTTCTTTTTTGCCTTCATTTTACCGATTTTCTCTGTTCTTTCGCGAGTGTGTCTGCTTCCACACACCAAAGTGATACACGAGCTCTTGTCTGCTCCTCGTGAGCACACAATGAAATTGTCTGCTGCAGAATCTCAGTCAGCACTCGCCGAGTATCCTTTCTGCTTTTTGGGACCCGGTTATTGTGTGTGGACTTCGCTTTCCTCTTATGCAAGCCCCTTAAAATACGCAATTAAGGCCATAAATATCAAACAATGTAATTACCATTGCAAATATTTTGTTGGAAGGCAAAAATATGTTTTCTGCCAGAAAATGTGAAGAATCTCATAAATAAGTCCACTTAATTAAAAAAAAATTAATCTTCATTCGTGAAACAACTAAATCAATATTTTTAGTTAATTCTTTAATTCTGTCTAAATTTAAAAAATGTGTGCAAAGTGAAAAACATTGAAAATTATGTTATGGTATTGTAAGTTTTTAAATATAATTCACTTAGGATAAACATTGTAACGACTGTTGGATGCGAAGATAATGAACAGCTGTAAGGGGATTCCAAATTGTTTCAAGCTCTTGTCGAAAGAAGCTCGTTACACACCTAACTTTACCAAATAGCAGCACTAAATAACCGAACGTGCGTGATTCGTAAGGAGAAATTACATTGTTTTGCAAACTAGTTTGGCACAAAAAATGTTACTATATCAGCACCTCTTCACGAAACTACTGTCGGAATAGCGCTGGAATCATGCGGAGTTTGCTGCAGTAACCTAGAAAGAGATCCAACCGTACAGCCAGTGCCGAGAAGAATTTATTGAAAAATCATAAGCTATACTTAGGGACCGGAAAAATTCGCCGGTTCAATGACCTCTAGGATGAACTCTACGTATTCTACGTACACTCGGTCAAATGTCACCCACTCATTGGCTGCTGTCTTGTGAGACGTCCCATCGTAGCAGCCTGTGATTCGATAAAGCTTTGGTCAGGTGTTTCTCATTGGCCCAGAGTCATCCAGGTGAGTTGTGAGCCAATAGCAGAAGCGGCACTGAGATATAACTATTTGTATTTTGACCTATCGCGAAATGAATTCGCGAATTTTTCCGGTCTCCTATACTTTAAAACTGAATGAAAAATGTTACGTAATACATTGAGATACGGAAATTTCGCGCATTCAATTAGTTGCAAGCTAGAATGCAAACCTTCACACTCTCGCACTGTGTTCATGATTGGACCGCAATTACTTGGACACGCCCCTCTACGACCGTGAGCCAACGATGCCCAGCTAGGAGAGAAGCAGCCGAATCAGGTAGTGCCAATTAACAAGGCTAAAACTATTCTCGCTAAGATATCAACCAATGGGAAAGCAAACTTGGGTTTAGCACACCTATGACTTTGAATTCTACCCTGATGCTAGATGAATTCACGAAATTTCCTGGTCTCTAGTAATACTTACATCTTTAAAAACTTCAGTTTTCATGATATTGAATTAGTTTGCGTCTGTCGTTGAGCTACCGGCTTGTAACACTTTGAAACACGTGTTTCAATAAAACACACGCAGTGATACGTAGAGACCCGTAAAATTCGCGGGTTCAATGACCTCCAGGATGGACTCCAATATACTCTACACACTCGGGCAAATGCCAACTGTTCATTGGCTGCTGACTTGTGAGTCGTCTTGACTGGGTGGCCTGTGATTCGACACTTCTATGAGTGAGGGTCTCTAATTGGCCCTCAGTCCTCCAGATTAACAGTGAACCAATGACAGACGCAGCACTAAGGTATAATTATTTGAATTTTAGCATAACACGAAATGAACCCGCGAATTTTACGGGTCTCTAGTGATACGTAAGAGACCAGGGGATTTTGCGTATACGAACAATGAAAAACCTTCAACCAAAGAAGTATCTAATCGGAAGCGTCCCAGTTGACAGGTCTCACAAGTCAGTAGCCAATGAGCATGTGGCATATGCCCGACTATGTGGGGGATCGTGGATTCTATACTAGAGGTAATTGGAAAAGCAAATTTTTCCAGTCCCTCTCTATTAGCCATTGGCTGATTTCTTAGCATGAACCTTTTTGTTCTTGTTCATCGGCAATAGCTAGAGACCTGTAAAATTCACGGTTTCGATGGCCTTCAGGATAGACTGCACATTCCCATGTACACTCGGGCAAATAACGCAAGTTCATTGGCTGCCGACTTGTAAGTCGTCACAGCTGGTTTGTCTGTGATTCGATCCTTCTTTGGTTGAGGTTTTAGAACTGGTTGAGATTCGTCCAGATGAACAGTAAGCCAATAGCAAAATTATCTAAGAGGTATATGTGTTTGAATTCTAGCTTATCACCGAATTAATCCGCGAATTTTGCAGGTCTCTAGCAATAGCTGATTCGCTTAATGTTCACCTGACTGGGCATCCTTGACTCGCTGTCTTGGATGGGAGTATCAATAGAATTACGGTCAAATCATGAAAACAGCGCAATAGTATGAAGTGTTGCATTCTAACTAGGAGACCAAATGAATGCGAGAAATTTCCGTATTTCTAGTGATGCGCATATCCATCCTGTGATTTCATTAAACGATAGACTGAAATTAAAACATGTCAACCTTTCTCTTACTTTAGTGACTGACTTACAGTAAATCTGGAGGACGGTAAACCAGTAGTAAACTCCCAGAATTTTTTTTACTAAATCACAGGCAGCCCTCTAACGACGTCACACAAGCCAGCAGCCAATAAGAAATTTCATATTCAACCGGGCATCCAAATCACTGTGTAATCTATCGTGGAGATATTGAACACACAAAATTTTTGAAGTATGTATGAATGGCTGGAAACCAGAAAAATTCACTTATCAGCGAAATTTTAAAGTCCGTATGTATGGCTGAGGACCAGAAAAGTTCACGGTTTCAGTCACCTTAGTGTAATGCGTACAGTGTTTACTGGGGCTTAAGTTAATTAGAAGGCGACTCGGCAAACAACTAAGCTATTGAATCGATAACTAATGATTAGAGACCCGTGAATTTCGCGGATTAATTTCGTGTTATGCTAAAATTCAAATAATTATACCTTATTGCTGCTAATGTCATTTGTTCTCTGTTAATCTGGAGGACTGAGGGCCAATTAGAGACCCTCACTCATAGAAGTGTCGAATCACAGGCCACCCAGTCGAGACGACTCACAAGTCAGCAGTTAATGAACAGTTGGCATTTGCCCGAATGTGTAGAGGATATTGGAGTCAATCCTGGAGGTCATTGAATCCGCGAAATTCACGGGTCTCTACTAATGATTCCATTATTGTGTTATTTGAGGTGTATTATTTGTTCAGGTACGTCCAGAGCACAGAAAATATTGTAGTCTATTTGAAAATGGCGGAAAAATCTAAAGCCTGGTTTCTTACGCATTTTTTCCTCAAATATTTCCTGTGTCTTTGTATGGTAATGGTAATGGACTTGACTGTGAATGATGCACCGATAAACGTCGAATATTAACTTTGTAAGTGCGATACACAGAGCACAAAGCACAGTTGATTATTATTAGCGTTTACCTGCCAGCTAAAATACAGGTGAATGAGCAAGAAATCAGTAACTCTTTGGCATTTAGAGACTCGTCGAATAGTAGTTTAGTAGGTGCTTAGGCAACACCTGTCCAGCACGCACGAACGTCAGTGGCAACAGCACTTTTCAAAAGTGTTTTACTCTAAGGTTTTTTTACTTTGATCCTAATTGTATTAACTTAGTTCAAAAAACTTACGTGTTTTAATGTCACAATAAATTCAAAAATCCTGTTCTGTATTTAAAATACGTCAACTCATTACGTCATTCATGTTTAATTGTAAGCAGATGAACAAAAATCACATGTAAAGTAGTGTATAAATTTTCCTAAAAGCTAATTCGGCAACTTGGCAACCTTACTTCACAGTAGTAGAAAACTTTGTGCTTGTCGAACCAATTTGACATCAAGGGGACTCCACAGTTTATTTTTCCTTTTGTACATTAGAAACCTCTGTCTTCCCCAGTCTGAGTTTGACATTACCACACCCCTTATAAATAATTAGATAAAAATCGTCTAGCTCATGTCGTAAAATTTTCTTAATCTATGTTGTAAATGGATAGGTTGATATGTATGTATATTTCCTTAATTCGTGAAACTATCACATTTCGACGCAACAAAAGAAATAAATAACCATAACTTGTGTTCTTAACTGGTGAAGGACTAACATTCAAAAGCTTGTTCATTCAATTTTCTTCTGCAAATGGACAGTATGTTTCATAACATTCCCTGGACGATGATTTAGGTTGATGAAGAGCCCACGACAAAAAAAGCATAATCTGCGCAGTCTGTACAAGGGTTGTCGCAATGTCAGCTGCAAGGGTACAGATGCTTCTGTACCCAGCACGCAGAAAGCTCTGAACTTTAGCCTACAGTATATTTAACCCGATAATTTTTTTTCCAATGCACATATTCTACGAGGAACATTCAGGTGATGCCTGTTGATGTAAATAAACAGCAGAAATGTCTGAGACAGTTGAAAGCGTTTTGGGAGTTATACAGGGATGGATTATTCTAATTAATATTTGGTTCATTTCCAGAGGATGGATCCAGAGGAAAAATATTTTCCCGATATGAAGGCTATTTTTTGATACATTGTTAGAAACGAAAGAAAACTTTTTTGTAGAAAGTTGTATTAATGCTTATTGACGTTATCGTCCGTAATTAGTTCCCATTCGTAGAGACATGCAAAATTCGCGGATTCATTCGGTGATAGGCTAGAATTCAAACACATATACCTCTTAGATAATTTTTCTATTGGCTTACTGTTCATCTGGACGAATCTCAACCAGTTATAAACCCTCAACCAAAGAAGGATCGAATCACAGACAAACCAGCTGAGACGACTTACAAGTCGGCAGCCAATGATCTTGCATTATTTTCCCGAGTATACAGGGGTATGTGCAGTCTATCCTGAAGGCCATCGAAACCGCGAATTTTGCAGGTCTCTACCCATTCGGTCAGGTCATTCCGTAAGGCCTGTGGCCTATTTGAAGGCGTATCAAAATTAATTTTTTTTTAACTTTATTGAGTAGTTTAATAAATTCTTGAAATTTTATAGTCTTAAAAAATCACAGTTTGTGTTTAAAAAGAAACTGATGTTTGAAGACCGTTCTGGAAGTAAGTGATGGCATGAGATGTGAAATTCTCTACAGCTTATGCATAGAGACCCGTAAAATTCGCGGGTTCAATGACCTCCAGGATGGACTCCAATATACTCTACACACTCGGGCAAATGCCAACTGTTCATTGGCTGCTGACTTGTGAGTCGTCTCGACTGGGTGGCCTGTGATTCGACACTTCTATGAGTGAGGGTCTCTAGTGGCCCTCAGCCCTCCAGATTAACAGTGAACCAATGGCAGACGCAGCACTAAGGTATAATTATTTGAATTTTAGCATAACACGAAATGAACCCGCGAATTTTACGGGTCTCTACTTATGCATGCCAAGTAGGTATTCTAGTCACATGTCCCCAGCTGTCTAGAACCATTCACCATGAATGGGTACATCGCCAGCAATGGAAAAAAAATATTTCTTTGCGTCTGTGTTCATAGGTTAGAAAACTTTAATAACATTTTAAAATCCATTTTCGAATCCAAGCACTAGTGTTTGCATCACCTTTTGCAAGTGCACCACAGTTCCAGATAATTTGTGGAGTTAGAATTCTGATGGTTCAATTCTGACCCCAGATTAGCTGTAACGAATGTATAGAGACCTGCAAAATTCGCGGATTCATTCGGTGATAGGCTAGAATCAAACACATATACCTCTTAGATAATTTTGCTATTGGCTTACTGTTCATCTGGACGAATCTCAACCAGTTATAAACCCTCAACCAAAGAAGGATCGAATCACAGACAAACCAGCTGAGACGACTTACAAGTCGGCAGCCAATGAACTTGCGTTATTTTCCCGAGTGTACAGGGGAATGTGCAGTCTATCCTGAAGGCCATCGAAACCGCGAATTTTGCAGGTCTCTACGAATGTACTTTGAAAGCTAAGCGTTGGTGTTAAGGCCGTACAGTCAGGAAGATAAGTTTTCATAGAGCACTTTTAATTTTTTGCCACAATGGACGGGATTGGCTGTATTGTAAATGCTCATTAATATTTCGGTAGGGGCTGGAAAAATTCGCGGTTTCATTGACTACCAGGAAAGACTCCACAGGTGTCTGCATAATAGAGCAATAGGTACATGTTCATTGACTCTTGTAATGAGAACTCTTTACTGGTTACTATCTAATTCGACACTGTTTTGGTCAAGGGTATCTCACTGGCCAACAGTACTTCCCATAATATGTGAGCCAATAGTAGATGCAGCACATTAATATATGTATTTCAAATCTACCCTGTTACGAAATAATTCCGCCAATTTTTCCATCGCGTGTATCTAATCGGCCGAGATTTCATTATTATAAAACGGTATTTAATTTTGGCAGCGTGTTTTCGATAAGTTCCACTAATGAGAGTTCCAGTTCACATCAAAAATACTATGTCTATTTTATATGAATATTTCACGTCTAAAAACAGTATTTTTTATGTGCAAAAAATATTTGCCAATTGAAAACAAAATGTGTGCTAGTCTTACAGTAATCGCCAGTGATGTGTAAACATCTCACCTCGGTAACAAGCAAATTCATGTGTTCTCATGTTGTTCATGTTACAAATAATTTATAATTCGAAACTCGGACACGAAATATAAAGTATAATTCTTTAAAATAATAACGAGCTTGACAAATATACTGACAAATAAACCATTAGTTTTTCTAGTACGTACCAAAATTTATAGCTACGAATCACATAGTAAATTTCTGCGCCCACCGCTAGAATTCACAGCCTGAATCGTAAACCTCGTTTGCCACCATCAACCGCAGATGGCAGCAAGAAACAAACAGAAATTTTAAACTATTTGAAACGGCTCCGATAAAATAGAAAAAGACTGAAAAATTCTAAATTCAAGTTTTGCCCTTATTTACGAAAAGTAATTTTATTAAAATACGGTTCATTTTGTTAAAATTCACTAAACAGTTTATGTTATAAAGATTCCACAAACTTTAGAAGTTATACTTTTATAGCCTTACTAAAATATTAACCTAAAACTTTTTAAAACACACTTTATAACACTAAGTATATGTATGTAGGCTGTATTTATTTTTGTTCAAACGACTGAAATCATTAAGTTATACACACAAACAAACCTTAACCTTATTGAGCTTATTCAACATTATTATTAAATTATTATATTTTAATGTTATTAAAGATATTTGAAAACATTTCTGTAAAAAATATGATCCTTGGACCTTAATGTTACCAAGAGTGCGCTCTACCTCTGTGCCCCTAAGCATCTTAGATATTAAGGAGAATATGTACCTATAACAATAATTGTAATTCCAGTTTCCTTATGTATTTTATAAATTGAAGTTACTTTTTTATATGAGTATTTTGGTTTAAAAAATATATTCAGGGGTACTTTCACTATCATAAAGTTTCATTGGCACACGAAAGTGACTCTATACAGGTTTAATTTTCTACACGTGGGTCCACCATCTTTGTTTCATCGACTTCCGTTTAATTTTAAAAGAAATTCTCCTAACAAATACCCCAATGATTACAAAAATGACTATATACGAGTCAATGGCGCCAGACGCGGAATTTAAGATACAATCCGGCAATGGATAAGAGACCCAAATCCGTTTCCTAATAGTAAGGGACTGGCCGTATCGTGCACTATGTTTGTGTGTTTGAATACTGGCATTGGCTATTTACATATTAAAAATACAGTATTAAGTATGAACTGAAATGTATTTTATATACGTATATAGCCAGTTTTTTCAATGCCTGAACGATTTGATTGAGATGATATAAGTTTCTATGGAAGGGTACATACGCGTATGAGTAAAAAATTCTACCATTAATGTAAAACAGGTAACAGATATGAAATAATTTTTATAAAATTTGGTACATATTATATAATATATTCACAAAAATTAATTTTTTTATTGAAGTATTGCAAAATAATTTTAAAAACCATTTCATACATAAGTTAAGAGACATATACTTAAGTTTGTCTTAGATTTTTGCTACCATAGCTGAAACATGACAATAGATAGAGACCGGAAAAATTCGCGAATTCATTTCGCGATAGGCTAAAATACAAATAGTTATACCTCAGTGCCGCCTCTGCTATTGGCTCACAACTCCCCTGGATGACTCTGGGCCAATGAGAAACACCTGATCAAAGCTTTATCGAATCACAGGCTGCTACGATGGGACGTCTCACAAGACAGCAGCCAATGAGTGGGTGACATTTGAACGAGTGTGCGTAGAAGTATGGAGTTCATCCTAGAGTTCATTGAAGACGCGAATTTTTCCGGTCCCTAACAATAGACAATAGGTAGGGACACCTGTATTTCGCGAATACATTTCGTGTCAAGGTATTTTACAAAATACTGTAGCTTTTCTCCTGTGGTTATTGGTAGAGACCCGTGAATTTCACGGATTCATTTCGTGTTATACTAAAATTCAAATAATTATACCTTAGTGCTGCTTCTGCCATTGGTTCTCTGTTAATCTGGAGGACTGAGGGCCACTAGAGACCCTCACTCATAGAAGTGTCGAATCACAGGCCACCTAGTCGAGACGACTCACAAGTCAACAGCCAATGAACAGTTGGCATTTGCCCGAGTGTGTAGAGGATATTGGAGTCAATCCTAGAGGTCATTGAATCCGCGAAATTCACGGGTCTCTAGTTATTGTCTGAGGTCGGAGAGAGGTGTCGTCCCGCTCTTGACGGGGCCAATGAGAATGTGGTCACCGTACTGCTGCACCCTCGCAATTTGCCATGACTCTTAGAAAAAGCTACAGTGTTTTGTGAAATACCTTGACATGAAAGAAATCGCGAAATACAGGTGTCCCTAACAATAGGTAGAGACCCGTAAAATTCGCGGGTTCATTTCGTGTTATGCTAGAATTCAAATAATTATACCTTAGTTTTGCTTCTGCCATTGGTTCACTGTTAATCTGGAGGACTGAGGGCCACTAGAGACCCTCACTCATAGGAGTGTCGAATCACAGGCCACCCAGTCGAGACGACTCACAAGTCAGCAGCCAATGAACGGTTGGCATTTGCCCGAGTGTGTAGAGGATATTGGAGTCTATTCTGGAGGTCATTGAACCCGCGAATTTTACGGGTCTCTAACAATAGGTAATATATTTTTTAAATTTCGTTAAATATGTGCAGGTCTAGCAAAGAACAAAGGAAAAAGAGTCTGCGTTGTAATTCCTCTGATCCACGTGACTGTGCGCTAGCCAGCGCGACTCGGGAAAGTCACGTGGGACCGGCTTCGCCACGTAAAAAATACTTTTAGCAACCACAAGTAGAGCAACGAGGATTTTGTGCAACCATTAAACAGCCAAATAGACTTGAAATACTTATAGATCCTATTCACCTACCTGCTCGGACAACAGTTGTTTTGAACCCCCCTGGAACATATTTTTACCAGTAATAAACAAGGAGAAGATTTATATACCCAATTGTATGCGACCTAGTACAGAGAATGGAAAGCTACTGCCCGAAGTAGTGACTAATAAACACACTAAAATGAGTTATTACGTGCAGCAGGGTTAAGTCTAGCCTGAAGAGAAAAAAAATTCAGGAAAATAATTGTGACTAAAGCAGTAAGTAGGGACTGGAAAAATTCGAGGGTTCAATGACCTCCAGGATAAATCCCACTATCCTCTACCTACTCGGGAAAACTTCACCTGTTCATTGGCGGTTATTTGTGATTCATGCCAACTGAGTTACTTGTTATTCGTTACTTCTTTGGCTGAGGGTCTCTAATTGGCCCAGAGTCCTCCAGATGAACAGCGAATCAATAGCAAATGCAGTAAAAATGTATATTTATTTTAATTTAAACATATCACGAAATGAATCTGTGAAATTTTCCAGTATCTAGCCATAAAAATAGAAAAAAAATCAATTGAATTGGAAACTAAAAGTGTTGTAAATAATTCTCCCGACCAATCTCCTTCTGAACTCAGAGCATGTTTATCTAAACTAAAGCCTTATTTATCCTTCTGCAAACTCAAGATAGTCAACTGAAGATGGAACTGCACTGTGTTTAAGTTACTGGTGTACAAAAATATCAGCCAAAGTATTTTTCTTTTTAAACTGTAATTGAGATAATGTAAACTTAAGTGATTGCAGGCTGGTGTGTGTGTGTGTGTGTGTGTGTGTGTGTGATACAGACTCCGAGATTTCAAGTTATTGGTATCAAAACTCGAGAAGAAGAAATTCCATCAAAATAGACTGGTGAGGCTTTGACTGATAATGGTATAGTATTAGTATTACGTATTGCTAGAGACCTGTAAAATTCGCGGATTCATTTCGCGATAGGATAGAGTCCAATTACTTTTGACATTGTTTTACTTCAGTGATTGGGCCACAGTTTATCTGAAGGAATCTGGGCCAATGAAAAATCTTTAACAGAAGAATTAGCGAATCACGATCATTCCAGTCAACAGGTGTTACAAGTCGGTAACCAATTAGCAGATGTAATTTGCACGAGTGCATAGAGGATCATGGAGTCTATCCTTTAGGGATTTGAAATCGCGAATTTTACAGGTCTCTGCGTATTGGGTATTGCTAAGCAAGGGCGAGGAATACTTAAGCTTTGAATATTCTAGGCTACTGGATTTAATAAATTTTAATAGATCAAGTTTGGCAAACATATCAATATATTGAAGAGTAATGAAATGAAAAATAACTGATTTGGACGTAGCATATTAGCTGCTTATTGTTTGCTTAAATTTAATAAAAAATGTTAGTTTGGTCTCAGGATAGGTTTCCGTGCGATGCGGTAGGGTACTATGGACATCGTAGTACCAGATCTGGCTACTGTTGTTTGGAATTTATTTGTGTTGATGTGGTTTTCTAGTCTAAATCACAATCAGTTCTCATAGCACTTAAAAATGCTAACATCTTATGGTACCATTAAATGTAAACTAATGTAAGGCAGCTGGTTGTCTCCTGAAGGGACCACGACCAACTTCTCTACACTAGTTTACACCTGATGGTACCATAAAATGTTTCTCCATTACCTGGCGAAGATATGCAAAATGGGTGCTTTTTATTTGGCTCTAGAATTAACAAGTGTGAAAGCACCTCTTCGAATTTGTGTCACCAATAATGTAATCAACACGTCCCAAAATATTGTGTCATGGTAACTATTTCAGGGATGGTTCAATTCTGACCCTGAGATCAATGCGTTCATAAGTTTCAGCTGGAGCTGAGATCAGTAATGGAGAGGGAAATATTAGCTGTAAAAAGGTTTGTTTGTATTCATAGAAAATGCTGCTGGTAAAACTCATCTTGTCGAATATTTAATGGCGCGCTGGAAAGCAGTCGATTATGTTATGTTATAACTGACAGAATCGTGAGGTTAGTGATTAATTCTTTTTAATTGGTTAGTCCTGAATAGTTTGTGTAAATGCTCTCTCTCTCTCTCTCTCTTTATCTCTATCTGTCCCTTTACCTTATTTTATTATTCATCTTTTCTTGTGTTATGATTAGAGCCACGGAGTTTTCGCGCATTAATTTAGTCGCAAGCTAGAATGCAAACCTCCACACTGTCGCACTGTGTTCATGATTGGACTGCAGTTATCTGGCCACGCCCCTCTACGACCGTGATCCAACGATGTCCAGCTAGGAGAGAAGTAAGCGAATCAGGTAGTGCCAAATAACAAGGATAAAAATGTTCTCGCTAAGAAATCAACCAATGGGAAAGTAAACATGGGTCGAGCACACCTATAACTTTGAATTCTATCCATAGGCCAGATGAATCCGCGAAATTTCCGTTACTCTAGTTATGAATACAGAAAAAAGTGAATTTAGAGCCTTTTTTCAGGCAC
This sequence comes from Bacillus rossius redtenbacheri, assembly GCF_032445375.1. NCBI lineage: Eukaryota > Metazoa > Arthropoda > Insecta > Phasmatodea > Bacillidae > Bacillus > Bacillus rossius. The sequence continues at coordinate 31,193,215 of NC_086331.1, forward strand.
TTAGGAGATAATGTCACACTATAGGAAATTCCATTTATTATTGAGGGTTGAATGGAACACTTGTAGTGAATGAATTCATAGAACAATAAAGAATACTCAAGTAAAAATTTAACATCACATTAGAAATTAATTGTAGTAAAATTATATTTCACAAGCAGAAACGCAAACCGATATTTAAGCTTCCAAAGTGAGTAAAATATTATTATTAAAATTTAATTGTAATTCTATATTTTATCCGAAATTTTAAATTTATATATATAATTGATTGGTGATTGGTTATTGCATGATATAATAAGATACGATGCGTGATCTCTACATCTATTTCAATTAATAAGCTTCATTCAGGGTGGAATTCAAAGTCATGGATGTGCTCAAAACATGTTTTGTGTTCCCATTGGTTGATTTCTTAGCAAGAATATTTTGATCATATTTAATTGGTACTATCTGATTCGCTTACGTCTCTCCTAGCTGGGCTTCATAGTCATTGGTTCACGGTCGCAGAGGGGCGTGTCCAAATAACTGCTGTACAATCATTAATACAGCGCGAGAGTGTGAAGTTTTACATTCTATCTTGCGACTAAACGAATGCGCGAAATTTCCATATCTCTCATCATGGTTTTAGAACAATGCGTTAACCTTAAGATTTTTTTGCTACACGGAGACCAGAAATTTGGGTCATGGCACCGTACTTCCTCACAAAGTGCCGTGACACACCTCATTTCTTATATGCGAGTTTTTGGCCGAAAACAAAAGGTTCCTGTCTATCCACATCCAGAAATGCTTCCAGTCGTGGAATAAACAGGAGGATAAGTGCGCATCGCTAGCCAAGGAGAGAATTTGAAAGTGATTAGTTCAAATTTGATGTAAGAACATTTCTTTTTTCGTAATAAAATAATTAACCGAATCTTTGGTTACATCTTCTATATTATAGAGTTCATTCAATAAATTTCTTTAAAGGTTCTTATATGTATTTAACAAAATTATTTTAATAAGTTAGTTAAAATAAAGAAGATTATGAATCGGGCTAGTTTTTCTAGCTTACTACAAAAATTGTAAAATAATTTTAATTTTTGACCACTTCAAAAGAAATAATAAATTTTTTTTCCCGAAGTTTCTGAACAAATAAACAAGATCCCTAATTGTATGGCATTTAGATTCTTAACACTAACTTAGTCAGAAGTAAAAACCTTTTTTCTATGAATCTTTATAGATCGCGATGTTCGTTGCAAGTAAAAATTGTATTATTGATATATTTACCGGATAAAAACGATGGCAAAAATTTCGGATGTCGGATCCTAATATTAATAGCTAGAGACCCGTGAATTTCGCGGATTCAATGACCTCCAGGATAGACTCCAATATCCTCTACACACTCGGGCAAATGCCAACTGTTCATTGGCTGTTGACTTGTGAGTCGTCTCGACTGGGTGGCCTGTGATTCGACACTTCTATGAGTGAGGGTCTCTAGTGGCCCTCAGCCCTCCAGATTAACAGAGAACCAATGACAGAAGCAGCACTAAGGTATAATTATTTGAATTTTAGCATACCACTAAATGAATCCGCGAAATTCAATGACCTCCAGGATAGACTCCAATATCCTCTACACACTCGGGCAAATGCCACCTGTACATTAGCTGTTGACTTGTGAGTCGTCTCGACTGGGTGGCCTGTGATTCGACACTCCTATGAGTGAGGGTCTCTAGTGGCCCTCAGCCCTCCAGATTAACAGAGAACCAATGACAGAAGCAGCACTAAGGTATAATTATTTGAATTTTAGAATAACACGAAATGAATCTGCGAAATTCACTGGTCTCTAATGATAGGATAGCATTACAAGCTACCGGTGGATTCCACACAAATATTTCGTGAAAGACCTAACCTTAAAATTTTCGACTATTTTAGTTGATTATTTTACTGTAATTCAGCTAACTTTACTTTCTCTGGAAATCAGTGATATGTACCAGAGCCTAGACAAGTCTTGTCTTCCCTTGCTTCATTAAGACAGCATAAGCCAGAGAACCAGAATAATTTTCAAATAAGTATAGTTTTAATGTCACTGAACCTTTGAGAATTCGGTTTTATTACGTTAAATCCCTTAATAGGTCTTCAGTTAATTATTACGTGCCTCAATCACTTGCATGTTTGACAGTCGGGCCACAGATTTTAAACATCAAAAAATGTAATATTTAAGCTAATAACAAACCCTTATGACGACTTTCAAACCAGACAAGACCAAAAATAGCTTAAAAGATATGCAGGTTTAAATACGAAGAAAATACCTTGACTCCACTAAACACAACACCAGGAATCTTAAGCTAATATAAAAACGTGAAACTTTTAATCATATAAGTGAAACGATGATCTTCCATTTTTCTTTTGTTGACTTTGAATACAAATGCTATGGTTTTTTTTAAGTAAACGCTTAGTTGTTTGAAGTTATTTTATTTTTCTCCACCAAAATGTGATTAATTTGCAAATTATCGAAGGTGAATTGTTTCGGAACCAAACCATAGTTATTATTAGAACCGAGAATTTTGCGTTCTTATCTTCGCCCCAGGCTTCACTTAACTGTTCTGTACATGATCAGTAGAGACCTTTAAAATTCGCGATTTCAAATCCCTAAAGGATAGACTCCATGATCCTCTATGCACTCGTGCAAATTACATCTGCTGATTGGTTACCGACACGTAACACCTGTTGACTGGAATGATCGTGATTCGCTTATTCTTCTATTAAAGATTTTTCATTGGCCCAGAGTCCTTCAGATAAACTGTGGCCCAATGACTGAAGCAAAATAATGTCAAAAGTATTTGAACTCTATCCTATCGCGAAATGAATCCGCGAATTTTACAGATCTCTAATGATCAGTCAAAAAATTTCCGTTCATTTCCCTGTAAGATCATTTGGTTTATTACCTTGGACTGTGTTGTACATGAGTGCGTCAACACATGTTTTTGTTTATTGTTTAGAGCGCTCCAGGTGAAACAGGTGTATAGGTATAGGATTCCATAACTCAACTTCAAGACGAGAGTTGTTGATAGGCCAATTAATTATGGTTTTGAATCAAAAAACAAAATTATAAAAGTGTCGTGGTTTTGAAGTTCTAAGAACTTTTTCAAAATATTTTTAATCCCCGCTCTGCACCATATTATTATATTCAGTGACTAAAAATTTTATGGTAGGCCTACGCAATAATAAACAACTTTACTTTTGATATTCATTCATAATAAAATTAAACATGGTCTTCTTTTGAGCGAAAAAATTTCTTTTCACGACTTATAGAGAAAAAAACTTTTAACCGGTAACTATGACTATTTACACTGTAAAAAAATTGCTAACCTATGTAGAAATTTATTTGTTTTTATTAGCCACATATTAAAATAACTCGCTAAGTTAGTAAAGTATTTTGTTTTACAGTATGACTAGTCAAATTAAATCTTCCAATTTTTTTCTTGTCAAAGTACTGTATTTAATTTTATTTTGAATTTTAATCAATGGTAGTGTTATTTTTAATTTTACAGAAAAAATACTTACGGTATTTATTTATTTTGTGCAGGGTAGAAATTTAAAACCTTTTAAAGATATATCCCTGTATTTCGAAAAATACGAAACTTATTGAATTATAAATATATTTTTAAATTCAGAACAGTAATATTCTGGCCTTTCAACTGTTCTCGTCTTGACGTTGAGTACGGGACAACCTGATGTGCTACAAATATACTTTGCAACCGAACAAAAACCTTTAAAATCAAAACTTCTCTAGCTAAACGATTTAGCTAATCTGGAAAGCTTATTATACATCACCGAATGTTTTCTTTCAGCCGAGAAGGAAAAAAAAATAAAATTACTGGTCCTGAAATGTTTTCCAGTTGGATCATGTGTTTTAAAGTTGAACTTTTGTGCGTGGATATGCTGTTGGGAAGAAAACGGTTCTGGTGTGTTCGGATTAACTGGATTGGACTGTTTTAATCACCGAAAGAGGGGGGAAAGTGAGGAAATGAATCAAACAGCTATCGGCGGGTTCGTTTGCATGTCTGCGTACATCGCATCAACACAAACGCCGATGATACGTTTTTTTTTTCTTTCCTGTTCCGGTCATTTCACGGGCGTTTACGCTCGCGCTGGTTCCCTGAAACAACCCCGCATCCCACCCCGGGCGCCCTAATTCCTCCTCTGACCGCCGTTTCCCTGTGGCGCCTGATACCACCCTCCCCCCTCCTTCACCGCCCCTCACACACCCCCGTCGCGTCCGGCCGACCGGACCACACCCCCTGCACACACGCGCTCCCTCGCAATGTTGCCAACCCCGGGCCTGGCCCGTGGCCGCGCCGACGGCTCGCAGTTGTCGGCAGTGGGCCGCGTCGCGCCGGGAGTTGCCCCCGTCGACCCAGGGTCCGCGCGCCTGGTCTCTGCTCTGTGCTCACGCCAACAGGGTGAGTCTGAATTCCGACCCGCGAACTACCGCTGCAGGTTCAACACGGAAAAAAAAAAAATCGAGTACCCCTATGCCATGCGACATATGGTTCAATGTTCTTCCCACGTTCAAGTTTGAAGTTGGGGCCAAACAAAATTTTTACTGTAAATAATATATTTAACATTACAGCACTTATCAACGGGATTATATTATTTATTTTAATGATGTTCTACAACAACCTAGAATTATTTCAATGAAACAATTTTCCTGCAGCAAAATAAAAAAAATTCTCGGTGGTTGTAGAACTTCGTTCAATTAAAAAAAATATATATTTCAGACGCTCGGAGTTCCATCTTATATACATACTATCTCTTTTTTTTACAATAAAAATGTTGTTCAAAGACGTACCTATATGAGAAGCACGTTAGATGATAAGTCGTATAGAGGTTTTCAACTTATTTTGTCGTGATGAACCTGCAGCTGATGTTTGTCCGCCGAATTCTGACTCATCCCGTGTGTATTACGTCTCTCCGTGAAAAAAACCAATCATCTATTTTGGACAGTGGGGATTCCCAGGTCTTGACGCGCTCCTTACGTTCCATGTTCAGCACACTCGGTGTTCCGTCTAAGGTCTTCTGGACGTGTTGACTGAAGGTCAGCCGCAGTTAGATACGTCTTCGTTTCAAAGTCTGTCGTGGACCGGAGGACAACTCCGTGTATGAATGCGGCCCGAAGACCTGAAGCAGCCCGGAGATGTAGGCCATCGATTTTTTTTAATTTCCCCGAAGATCGTTCAAACCTGGCAGTTCACTCAAGATCTACGAAATTTGAGTTATCTCACGGAACAACGCTACATGTTCATTGTTTGCAGATTCGGCGCCGCGTCAGTTACGGTTATAATTTCTATTTTTTTTTTATTTCCAGGGACTGGAAAATATCATGAGTTCACTGCCCACTAGGATATTCGGGCAGTCCTTTATATCTCTAATCTCGAGAGACATGGCTTCACTGGGTCGTCCGTTATTCTATTGGTTTTTCTGTTCTAGTTTTTCGTTGACTCTTAGGGGTCTGCATGAAATGCAGGGTGATTTATTCAAAACCATCGAAAACGTAAATGTGATCCTATTACTGTCCATCACAAAATAAAATGACAAATGTTTCCCCCCTCAATTTTTTGTTTGTGGACGTCCAACAGCTTGTGGTACAATGAGAAATAAATGGCCATGCTGATGAACAAAAAAAAATTGAATAGGCCCCTATCTCATCACTGGAGACTACGAATTATCTCAGGTAATGTTACTATTTGCTATAGACTTCAACATGCTTTCTTCATGTCTGCAGGTTTTTTTTTCTCCTTACCGGCTCTGGCCGACAATAACACACACGTGTCTATCCTGGGTGAGCTAGTGATAACTGAGCCGTCGTGTGGTCCGCTTGGTAAACTACCTTTCTACCAACCTTATATCTGAAAAGAAGTTTTATTTTGCTAATTCACTTGGCGTAAAAGAATTTCGTGAAGACACGACAAAATCTGCACTGATCCCTACAGAAAGAAATGAAGAGTTTGGTGTTTTTTGTGTGCATGTGAAACCGCCTGAAACTGTGATGGACAGGTGCTTGTTTGTGGCGAAGTGCGCGGTGAGTGCGCTGAGAGACGAGTGAAGGGCTCGGTGAGTGCGCCGAGAGACGAGTCAAGTGCTCGATGAGTGCGCCGAGAGACGAGCGAAGTGCTCGGTGAGTGAGCCGAGAGACGAGCGAAGTGCTGGGTGAGTGCGTCGAGAGACGAGTAAAATGCGCGGTGAGTTAGCCGAGAGATGAGTGAAGTGCTCGATGAGTGCGCCGAGAGACGAGCGAAGTGCGCGGTGAGTTCGTCGAGAGACGAGCGAAGTGCTAGGTGAGTGCGCCGGGAGACGAGCGAAGTGCTCGGTGAGTGCGCCGAGAGAAGAACGAAGTGCTCGGTGAGTGCGCCGAGAGACGAGCGAAGTGCGAGCCAGACGGTCCCACCCTCCGCTCTGTCCGCTCAAGACGAAGGAACGACTCCTTTTATACGCCCGCGCCGAGGACGCGTCTACGCATCCTTACAGTTTTCTCCTCTTCTAGTCCGCGGGCGCCATCTTGCCACGGCCACGGTAAACAACCCCCCACCTCCTCGCTCCCAACCTTCGCCACTCCTTTTTCCTTTTCCCGCCCGCACTCTTTATCCGTCCTCACCCGCCCCTTTTACACCCGATCAATACGTATACCGTATTCTTCGGTTAATTATTACGTGTTTCAAAAATGTTCGCTCGGAATTAAACCAATTACAAATGCTTCTGAACTTTGTAATACGTACATCTTTATGGGGCAAATGTTTTCCATTAATTAAACTTCACTAGCTCTAAAACGTTTCTTTTTTTGAGATCATAAGTAAAGTATAAATAAAATCGTTTCCTTGAAAGAAAATATTACTTATACATTCTGAAAGTTGAGATGAATACAAAATACGATTTATTTTATATATCTAGCAACGAAGTTATGTGATCAAGCAAATTAATTTTGGCTTGTAATTTATCACATGGTATTTTGGGCGGTTCCAGTTCTACTTCTGTTATATCTAACATAGCTTGTAAAATTTCATTTTGCACAAGCTGTTGATTTTTATCTAAGTCAAAATATATTTGTTTCTTTAAAAAATACTTTAGGATATTACTATATAGCTATTGGAAATATTAATTTTTAAAAATAACATCCTTTTTATTCCATAATGATTGATTATAGTCACAGATCGCATTCGTTCTTCTCAATATTCGCAAATGTATTGCACCTTACATATTATTAGTTAAAGCAACTTAGTCGCATACTGACGTAATTATTATTTTTTCGAATGCTTACATTTTAGAGCAAATTAATTGTTTGTAACTGTTGGAGAAATAATCAGGTTCTTACACGTTCCAAAGAAGTGCACATATTTCATACACGTATGATATTTTATATATATCTATATAATGAAAACGGTTGAACAACCTATTGTTACAACGTTGTAAATTCAACAGGAATATTAATAATACGAGCAGTTATGTCACTGGAGCAATTATTACATCTAAAATCAATCTAAATAATAACGATATGTAGGCTACGTAAGCGATGTCAACTTTTCGTAACCCAACTGCATGCATAAACACAAAAATTTACAATTAAATAAATAATTTTCAAAGTGTTGTCAAAGCGTTATAATCATTTACAGAAAATAGTTAAATCTCTACAGTTAATTTATTCGGAAATTATAAATATAATGCTTCACCTAAGCACGCATTAAAATAGAGTTTGTGAATATGACAAAACGTGTATTTACACCATATATTTAGTATTTTTTTATGTAATAAGGTATTACACAGTAAAAAAATAGGATTTTACCAGCTAAAAGTTGTTTTTAGGTTTTTTGTTATGCCAAATAGTTTGCAGGGACAGCAGCATTTTATTTTTGGTAACCATGTTTCTATTAGCCAACATGCAACAAAATTTTATAGAAAATAATTAACGGTTTTGTAGCTAATACAAAATAATCCTCTCTTACAACCAAATATTTGTTTGTTTAAGTATTTTCATAATTAATAGGGGTGACAAAATACTACTTTTTTTCAATTTGAATTAATAATAATAATAATTTATTGCGAAGGATATTAGTTTGTTAGATTTCCCAATAACATACTTTAATTTAGTACCGGCTATCGTCTGAGTAAGATTATTGGAAAAAGCATCATAATTAAAATACTTTAGTATAAATAAAAAACATTGGTAGTGTGTTTCGATCACTTTAACTAAACGGCTGAAGTATATGTAGGCTATAATTTTACTCACAAAAATAAAGTTATTTAAATTTTCCAAATAGAAAGAAGGGCTAATTTTTTTTTTACTCACGAGCTGTGTACACCAGATGATAATTACAGTTACGTAAAAAAATTATTTGTTTGTAAGAAAATTAATATTTTATTTCATCATTCCAAGAACAATTTATTGTTGTTAACAATACATATAACTTTTAACATTCCAGAAACATTTTGTGAGGTCTATAATGATCACGTATTGTGTAGTCAGTGTAAAACATGAGGTATTTAGGGTATCTTCTGAAATATATCAGCGGAACAATACACATTTTGTTGCTGAGCGATTGGCTAAAGCAGGGAACAGATACAATTACTCAAACAGCGCACGATCAGTCACCAGGGGCACTACAGCGTCGTGACCTTGAGATTTATAGACGGTGAGAAAATGATTTGTAGCAATGATAAAGTGAATTATATTATACTCTCGTTACAAATAATACTTGGGTTATTGTTGGGGGCGGGCATTATTTTGTGAGAAAAAAATTCTGAATTCCTATTAAAGTGCAGCAAGGTATACCGGCACCAGCGATTTCTTCCTTGTGATTGGCGGCCGTCTGCGAGATATATCGTTCCCTTATTTGACCGAACCACTCAGGACGCGTTTGCTTCCACACAGACTAACTGTGATTGGTGTCGTAACATACAACATATACCTGAAAGAAACCCAGCCAATCACGAAACACAGATGATGCTACAGTGTTTTAACTTTCAGCTGGTCTCGGATTATTTTCGCGAAACATGCATGGAACTAGTTATTGTCGGTCGAAATGTAAAACCAAATAAAACATTTTTATTTTGTAGAGCTCAAAATTGTCGCTAACCTATTCTGTATTAAACCCATGAATCCGCGAACCATTTTCAAACCCTCGCTACCCTGATAAGATTTTTTTTGTGCCACATTTATTACAAAAAGTTTTTTATTCGTTTTTCGTTTATAAATTTGCTCGTTGTTTACTCTAGAACATAATGTCCTCATTATTTATAGCTCTGCTTGAACTTGAAATTACTTACTGGGGGGTTTATTTTATTGTTATTCTCTTGTAAATTTAAGCAATAAAATTTCTAAAATCTTTAGCCGTGTAAAGGTACTTCCGAGAAATTAAACTTATTGCAAAAATTTATATACAATTTTTTTATCTGAAGGAATGGATTTGACATGTGTTTTCCTACCCGATATGTGTCAATGACTATAAGCGTTATTTAACTGACGTGTGCGCAAGTGCGGATAATAGACGCATTATGCCAGGACTGTGCATAAACACAAATATTCAAAATGCAATACAAAAACAAATGTTAGTATTTCGTTAATAATCCCATAAAAACTTATTTTTAAGTTTTGTTTACCATGAAAGTAAATTTAAGTAAACTTTTAATAGATTTTACACACATAACAAATATGCATAATTACGCAGTAAAACAAGAAACCAGAGTATTATAAATTTTTATAATAAAAATGACGAGATAGCATAAAATTGGTATTTTCCATACATATGTGTTAATCGTAATTTTTTTTATAATACCAAAATTTTTACGTAATTTAAAATATTCAAAACTGTTTTGTAAAACGTGCAGGAGTTGTTTATCGTGGAATTATATTGCATGCAGATATTATATGGAATGTTTTGATTCCATTTTTTTACAAGAATCCTATTTCAAAAATCAGAGTGTACCTTACTACATATTAAATTTTTTATTTAATTATCGTTTTGAGGTTGTAGCTTTCATTAAAATGTATGAAAATAATATTCCTGCGTAACGTTTTTATCATGTTATTTTATTTAATAAAAAATTAAATTAATGTCGGATATTATAAATCCAATTAATTTTTACTTCTAAACCATTAAGTTTTAAAGCAACAAAATAAGCCGTAAACGAAACGTCAAAATCTATTGTTAACTTCAGTTTGAATCTGATTCAGTACGTGGAATGTTAGTTCATAACTGCTAAAGGATTGTAACTTTTAACTTGCACCAATATCTGTTAAATAAAATAAAAAAAAAATTCTATAGGCGATAGTTTTCTGTAAAATTTGATTAGTTTAGACAAAAATTTGATATTGCATTGAATTGCAAGATTTTAAGCTAAACGTTGTATGAAATGAAAAGCGGAATATAATATAAAATAACTGATCTAGTAATAAAATGATTGAAATATAAATTATTCGTAAATCAATAACTTACATCTCCACATTAAAATTACTTACGAGAGCACAAATCACAAACCACCAGTAAAAAATTTAAACTGTATACCTACTTATGTGCGGACACTTTGTTTTAAATCGAAACTGTTAAAAGGTCTGCACTGGTCAGGTCCTTTTGGAAGAGTGGTTAACACATAGCTAGAGACCTGTAAAATTTGCGATTTCAAATCCCTAAAGGATAGACTCCATGATCCTCTACGCACTCGTGCAAATTACATCTGCTGATTGGTTACCGACTCGTAACACCTGTTGACTGGAATGATCGTGATTCGCTAATTCTTCTGTTAAAGATTTTTCATTGGCCCAGAGTCCTTCAGATAAACTGTGGCCCAATCACTGAAGCAAAATAATGTCAAGAGTATTTGGACTCTATCCTATCGCGAAATGAATCCGCGAATTTTACAGGTCTCTACACATAGCATACTTACAGCTGGTTCTTGTTAAAACACCAAGCCTAAAACTATAGGCTTAAAATTTGATTTTGTTTAACGTACCGAAAGTAGCTTCCACTTCGTTAAATATATTTCTATTTTCTGCAAAAATATTTATTTATAGAACTTCAACAGTAAAAAAATATGGATTTTGGAGAAATGAAATTTACAGAAACATTTGTGGAATCAACACTCTCATTTTAACCGAGAAAAATTACAGCCTGTATTACACTGACGCCTCTAAACAATATTTTATTACTACTTTTATGTAATTTCAGACATTTTCACCTTAACGGGTTAGCTAAGTTAAGAAACAATCAAGAAATATTATTAAATACCAAATAAATGGTGATTAAAAAATAATTTGACAGTAGACTTTAAAAAAAAATTTGTGTTTGGTACACACAATTAAGTAATAATCACTCAAGTAAAGAATATATTTTGTTATTTATAGTTATAAGGATTATAGTTATTTTCACAAATTGTTCCTAAAATAGTTCTTTTTTTCTTTTGTTCCTTATACTTATAAGTTTCAAATGATTATTGGTATTTTATTGCAATCATCATCAATCATGCATTGCATGTTGTTATGTGTCCTTATCTTTTTTATGGTAATCTCTAGATAAAATTATAAAATAAAAATTAAAGCAGCTTTTTTACTTATATTTTTTCATACAAAATAGCGCATAGTAATAAAATGAACAGGGTTTCTCAGAGTTGAAAAATAAAGTAAATATGTCTTGTAAACATTATATTAAATATTTACACAAACAGTACCTACCTGTTCATGCACACATAAGTTCTTTAAGTTATTTCGAAATTTATCATGTCTAGATGCTGTAATTTTTTCATCTCTGTAATTATTCTAAAAATGAAATTAATTATTTATTATCTTCATAGCTTACAAGATAACTTACAAATTACACATTTGATATGTACCAATATTAGAAAACATAGGCGGCTCCATATGGCATAAAAAATTGACTTTTTAAAATTATTATTTTTTAATCTGTTTAAGATATCCTATCACACACAAATAACCAAGGTGGAGCGAATGTCTCCGCCTTAAAGGTGACCATTTAAATTTATATTACCGAGTGAGTTGTTGCAAAAAGAAAATCGAATATGAATACGTTTGCGTTAATAATGATTCCGACATAAAACGTTGTTTTCGTTTACAATTTTCTTTGTTGAAATATTCTAAATTCCTTCCACTTTACAACACTCGTATGAAGACAGTGCTGCATCAAAATTTGTGCCAGAATTTATTTTTGTTAATTGTTATAACATTTTGTATTTTTTTGTTTAGTATGAAGTTATAACAGTACCCAAGAAGTGTGTAAATATAACTGAATTGGGTACATTAATATATTACATGCGCATATCCTTGAAATTCAACCACAATCGCAAAAGTAAAAAGTAACACTTTCAAATAAATATTTTAGTATTAAAGAAATAAAAAATTGTTATTAGTAATACATGTCTAAAAAAATTATTTCTTTTTAAACGACCGCATAAAATTAATAATATACAAGTTTAGAATTTAAAATTATTATTAATTTTATCAAGAATCACTCAATAAATCCTTATCACAGATTTTGTAAGGCTATAAGTAGGGACACATGTATTTCGCGATTTCATTTCAAGGTATTTCACAAAACAATGTAGCTTTTTCTAAGAGTCATGGCAAATTGTGAGGGTGCAGCAGTACGGTGACCACATTCTCATTGGCCCCGTCAAGAGCGGGACGACACCTCTCCCCGACCTCAGCCAGTAACAACAGGAGAAAAGCTACAGTATTTTGTGAAATACCTTGACACGATATGTATTCGCGAAATACAGGTGTCCCTAGCTATAAGTATAACATTTATTTATTTTTGTTGTGGATAGGCATTGGTTGTAAAAAAAAGTGTTTTCACAAGCGATTACTTACGCCTATATACCTACAGTTTAAAAAAGAGCAGTATTATCACAGCTTGCAAATTGTGGAAATCGCACAGCTAAATGTTTTATGGTGAAAGTTTACTTATTTTGTAATGAGTTATATTATTTCTTTAGTGGCTATTAAATTTTATCACTACTAAAAAATGTTTCATGAAAGCTTAAAAATTATTTACCTGTCACTACGGAAATAGTTGGTAGTGCGAATTTTTTAAAGTGATATTGGTAAACAGCAAACATTAATGTTTTATTACTTTTATTTTTGAAATTTGGCGCAGAAAAAAATTATGTTTATTATGCAGAAATGCAGAGTAAAGTGCTCAGCCTCTCTACAACTACTGTTCGCAAATAAAATGTTTGGCTGTTTGTTTTTGTACAGTCGGCCGGTAAAAAAAAAAAGATTGTAGATTCAACTATCTAAATCAAAAATCATCCGTGCACACAGAAGACAATTTTTGTACTTTCATAAAAGTTTACTTTCGAAACCAGTTGCGAAGAAATATTTTATAATACTACAAGAAAGATATTGTAACTTTGTACAACACAGCTATGGTTATTTTTGCATACATGAAATACATTTTTTTAAATAACACTGAGTATTTCCTACGAAAATCGAAGCTCTATTTTTTTATTTTATTGATGTTTTATTAAAGCATAATATTTTTATAACCTGGAATAAGATAATCGAACATTCAAAAATTAGAGTTTATTTTGTTTTACTATTATAATTTATGTGCGCAATTAGTACTGGAAAGCTACTCAGGGAACGGCTTACAATTAACCTTAACTAAAGTAGTGACTAGGACGATACAAAGCATATATACCCGGACAAGAAACTGAACCAAGGATTACTGTGAACATTTTTTTTTGTAGTGATAAAGTTGCTGTCACGTACATGTAAAACATTTACAAATATCTGTGATTTGACATGAATATTTGAGTTTGATTTACAATGAATAAGTAAATGTGGTTGCAGACGGCGCGAGCCGGGACGCTCACGGCTCAGGAAATGGCGTCTCCTTGAGCGCCGCTGTCTTGGCGCGAGAGAGACGCGGCAGGGCACGCGAAGGAACGGAGGCAAGGAGGAAGTGGGAGAAGGAGCGACGAAGCGGGAGGGAAGGAAGGAGACGGAAGGGGTGGAAGGCGTCGCGGCGCTCGCTGACGTACGACGCAGGATCGCCTGCGCCGTCTGCGCGGGCGAATCATGGCGTCTCCAGTTTTGCTCAAGTCGAAGAGACCCCTGCGATAATGTGGGTGGAGTCTAGGAGGGGTTGAAGCAACAGCGGGACTGCTGAGGGGGGGGGGGATGTTACGGGGGGGCTCAGCGGTTTACGAAAAAAGAACGGTAAGGGGTGGAGGCGGGGCGCCGAGCGGGAAAGGAAATTTCAATTCCTCGCCAAGGGAGGGAAAGAGAAAAAAAAATTTTCCCAACCCACCCTCCGCAGAGGAAAAGGGGAAGGGAGATTTTTGCGGGTAACGTTGGAAGGCACGTCCCGAGTTCTAGATGAAGGTACGGACCTAGGGAGCTTTCGCCCTTCTCATTTTCTCAACTTCTAATACCCCCTGCCATTCCCCCCTTTCTTACACGTCCCCCCCCGCCCCCCGTCTATAAGCCCCGACGACCACCCCTGTTTGCCGACGCCCGTCGCCTTTCAACCTCCCTGAAACCAGCCAGGCTTTAGCTTCCACCGTGCAAATTGTTTTTTTTCTTCGTAGACGCTTCTTGATTTAATCCTCCGAGCTTAGCGGGGGCAACTGAATAACACCGCTATCTCGCCAGGGGCAGCTGGAAGAAAAATTCCTGAAGCATGACGACCGGTAATTACACACTGCATGGACATAAATACGAGGATTTCCCGATTTGGATCCAAGGTTGGGAATACGGAATATTAATATTTCTTCCAAAACATGACTTTAAAGTAAACGTCATCTACAGTTGAAAACTAGATGACGATGCATGGTTTTACATTTTACGCACGTTGCCCATGACATGACGCACTAAAATAAACTGTTTTCCAACTCTGTGCCAATTAAATATTTTAGAATTGACTGCCAAATATCTGAAGAAAAATGAAGACACTACATATATAAAGTAGCCCTACAACATATTGTAAATTTTAAACTAATTTATAAGTACTGAAAATACGCACAGATAGATTAAGTATACAAATAAATATATATATATAAGTATATATATAAGTATATATATAAGTATATATAAGTATATATATAAGTATATATAAGTATATATATAAGTATATATAAGTATATATATATATTTGGAAATAGGAACGCATGATAGGTTACATGGGTAATAGAAGCAATGCTTTTATATTGCAATATACATGAACTCAGAGGAAACTAGAACATAAATTTTTCCAAAACTTTTTTTGTGCAATATAATTTATTTTGGTTAGCAAATCGTTGTTTTTAAAGTCTTTGAATTGTAGTATCCATTACAAAGCACTAATATGTTTTCGGAAGTAAAATATTTGAGCACTGGTAAATAAAAATAAGATTTTAGCTACCACCAAAAACATTTTTGCAAAAATTCTTCTCGACAATAACTACATGTTTGCTGATGCCTTTAGGATATTTTTTAGTTCAAATTAAAAAAAAATATTATTTGAAAAAAGGTGTTTGAAAGTTTGGTTTCTTCGGATATTGTTATTTCTTTCAGGTTATAATAATTTAGTTTGCAAAATAAACAATAAATTGAAACAACAGTATTAACTCCAACACTAGGAAAGGTTCTGCACTCTTTTATTGATAATGCAGGGTTCCTTTACTGTAAATACACATGACAAAAAATTTTGCTCACAGTAATATTATTTATCAATTGCTTTAATTTAAAAATTTTTAATTTTTATGGAAAAGAAAGCGGTTTAGTAATGCATAAATATAAGGACACGTTTTCATCGTTATCCATCAGTTAATATGATAATGAACATAGAATAACATTTAAAGTAAAGTCCAAAACAGAAACATTAATAATTTTTTTACAAATGGTCATTTCGAAAACGTTTTTGAAATTGAAGTGAAGCTATTGAGATAGCTCATTTTAATTTAAAAACTTCAATAAAAGGTTTTCTTTTTAAATAAATATATTCAAATATAACACAGCATCAGCTGTAAGAAATTCTAACAAAATTATTTAGTTGTAAGAGAAAAAATGACATTTTTATGGCAGTTTGAAATTTTATTCTCAAATGTTATTATTTGGGTATTTACTAAGAATAGCAATTCTTACAGAATATTATAAATAAGTTAGTTAACAATTTTCATGTTTACAGACCAATTACGATCCTTTTTGTTGTATAAGATTTTACATAGTATAGGTAGAGTGTGGAAACCTATTTTCGGAAGTGAAAATAAAACACCTAAAGTTAAATCTAACATTGACACTTAAAAATAAGAACAGTTTAAAACATTATTGTTTTTATCTTTTAGTTTAATATTAAATAATATAAAAAACTGATATAATACAAAAATTTTGATATTTTTAAATACTGGCGTTTCATCAGCTTCTTTATTCAATATGAATATGAATTATTTCCGCGAAAGTAAGTGTCTTAATTATGGTAATACTTGTAGACATAAAAGTATTCTAATTAAATAAAATAACTTTTAAGAACATAACATTTAAAGCTAAATTAAATAGGCCTCCCATATATATTATACATAAATTAATGTTGCTATTCAATAATTTTTTAATTGCTGTAAAAAGTTAAAATTGGTATTGTTTTTATTGTCCTTTGTGGTCCCACAAGCAGATATAATTTACATTCAAATTATTTTCAACAATGTAACCGTGGAATAAAATGTGTGTATATGCCCTTACTTCAACATTGTATGTTGTTTCTTAAAGGTTTTTTATTATTTAATTAGAATTCTTTTATTTCAAGCATACATCACCCATTTTTTGTGCTTATTGCCACGAATAAAACCAAACTATAGAAACAAGTTCTTACATTTAGAATTCTTAGTTTAAATGCTATTCATGGAGTTCTTATTTAAATAGAGTTTAGACATATTTAACCCATCTTTAATAATAATCTAATATTTTCTCATAAAATACACATCGAGTTAAATATGGAAAAAATAGTCATGTCAATATAATTAAATCCAGATGAATTTGGGGACTGTAATTTTAAGGAACCATTAAAAATGAAAATTTACTAATCTGTTAATAATCCAAAAGCTGTTATTTTAGGGGGGAAAACACTAAACATCAGTTTATATTTTAAATGATATTAAAAAATTATGAAAGAATTAAAGTGAAAATTACTTGCCTGTTTATATTCTTGAATATTAATTTAGTTACTATTTTAAAATATACTAGTAGTGTTGTTGCTTGCTTCAGTAAAACAAAATCACATTTAAATATTAGCCTATTATTTTAAGTAAAGGAACATCTAACCAGTTCTCACGGAATCATGTCACAAAGCCGCGGGAGCGAGTATGATGTATGACACAGCGCAACAGACCCGAGCTCAGTGAGGTCTGGAACCGGCTGGAGTGTGTTAGAATGTTCTGGGTCGTTCCAACCAAGACCGCCGGAGCAGTTTGTAAGGTCGCCAAGCAGGCTGCCGACTCTGTGAACATCAGGTGTCACGACCCGAGATGGAGCGACTTACGACAGCGTCAGAAGTCGGGCGGAGCCCAGTCCAGCGACGCAGGGGAGGGCGTCGGTAACGGGGTTGAGTCCTCCACCCACGAGTCGTTTATGCTATAGTTGATACACAGCTCATCGTTTCGTCTACTTATTTAACATATTTCTGTATCATGTATAGAGACCCGGAAATTTCGCATATTCTTCTGGCCTCAGGATAGAATTCAAAGTTATAGGTGTGCTCGACCCTTGTTTACTTTCCCATTGGTTAATTTCAGAGCGAGAACATTTTTATCCTTGTTATTCGGCACTACCTGATTCGCTTACTTCTCTCCTAGCTGGGCATCATTGGCTCACGGTCGGGGAGGGGCATGTCCAAACAAATGCGGGCCAATCATGAACACAGTGCGAGAGTGTGGAGGTTTGCATTCTAGCTTGCGACTAAATGAATCCGCGAAATTTACGGGTTTCTAATCATGTATTAGAGTTTAATTTAGAAATCCATAATACATAGGGGCATGCAGATTTCGCGAAAAGATTTCGGGACTAAATGAAAGTTAAAACATTGATTGTAACCAACACCAATCACACTGATTCAGTGAGGAAGTAAACGCGTCCTGAGTGGCTCGGTCAAATAAGGCAACGACTTCTCTCGCAGACGGCCGCCAATCACAAGGAAGAAACCACGGGTGCGGGTATACCTTGTTGCAGTCTAATAAGTGTTCAGATATTTTCGCGAAAAAGGCCTGCCCCTAATAATACAGTTATATTTTCCTTTGATAAAAGTAGTCGTTCAACTGTATTGTAAGATATTATTTAAAGATTTTCAATTAAAGTATTAAAACGCGAAACGCGAAATAAAAATACCCACCAGAAAAATTAAAATAACAACTAAAATCCTCTCTAATTGTTACCTGTAAATTAATGATCATGCAAAGCCGTAATAATATTTCATGTTTAGAAAAAAATAGTTAAAAATTCTGCGTTTGCGTTTAATTCCTAATAATATCTTTAGTTTTACACACATACACACAAACACACATAAATATGAGCGTGTGTTTCGCTAATGATTCCTAAAGTGTAGGGTATATTTGCATTAGTTCTATATTTGCCAACAAACGTGTTTTGAAATAATTTTTAGGCAGAGGATATGATGATTTATTAACATTCATATCGGTAAGGACAAGAAAAATTTGCTTGTTCAATGACCTCCAGGATGGACTCAACAGTTCTGCATGTACCTACTCAGGCAAATGTCACCCACTCATTGGATGCTGTCTTGTGAGATGTCCCTACGTAGTTGCCGGTGATTCGATACAGCTTCGGTTGAGTGTTTCTCATATGAGTCATATGTAGGGACACCTGTATTTCGCGAATACATTTCGTGTCAAGATATGTCACAAAACACTGTAGCTTTTTCTTAGAGTAATGGCGAATCGTGTGCGTGCAGCAGTACGGTATACACATTCCCATTGGCCCCGTCAAGTGCGGGAAAACACCTCTCGCCGACCACAGCCAATAACTACAAGAAAAAAACTACGGTGTTTTGCGATGTACCTAGACACGAAATATATTCGCGAAATACAGGTGTCCCTAGTCATATGTGTTGTTCTATCTTCCAGATGAGTTGTGAGCTAATATCTAGAGACCCGGAAAATTCGCGGGTTCATTTCGTGTTATGCTAAAATTCAAATAATTATACCTTAGTGCTGCTTCTGTCATTGGTTCACTGTTAATTTGGAGGACTGAGGACCAATTACAGACCCTCATTCATAGAAGTGTCAAATCACAGGCCAACCAGTTGAGACGACTCATAAGTCAGCAGCCAATGAACAGTTGGCATTTGCCCGAGTGTGTAGAGGATATTGGAGTCTATCCTGGAGGTCATTGAACCCACGAATTTTCCGGGTCTCTACTAATAGCAGAGGCAGTAGTAAGTTATAACTGTTTAAGTTTTAGCCTATCGCGAAATGAATCCCCAAAATTTTCCGGTCTCTGTACATAGGTGGAAACTGGAAAAATTCGCGTATTCATTTCGTGATATAATGAAATCCAAAAATACATAACTTTAAGTTACTTTCACTAATGTCTATCTGTTTACCTAGACGACTCTAGGTCAATGAGAATCCCTCGTAAACGAATTATCGAACTAGGCTATAAGGAACCAAGTTAAGACGACTCACAAGTCAGCAACCAATGAACTGGCTTTATTTTCCTGAGTTTACAGAGGACTGTGTAGTATATCCTGAGGGTAATCTAAAACGCGAATTTTTCCAGTTCATAACGTCAGAGCAAAAGTTTATCATAGAGTTATTTATTTACTCACCACTTAAAATACCTTTTTTTTTTCCCTCCGCAACGCGACTAAATACCTAATTACACGCAAGCTCATTAACGCTATGTTAATGGGCGATGGGTAGAGACCTGAAAAATTTGCGGATTAATTTCGCGATATGATAGAGTCTAAATACTTTTGACATTATTTTGCTTCAGTGATTGGGCTACAGTTTATCTGAAGGACTCTGGGCCAATGAAAAATCTTTAACAGAAGAATTAGAGAATCACGATCATCCCAGTCAACAGGTGTTACGAGTTGGTAACCAACGAACAGGTGTAATTTGCACGAGTGCATAGAGGATCATGGAGTCTATCCTATAGGTATTTGAAATCGCGAATTTTTCCGGTCTCTAGCGATGGGGTATATGAAGAGCGCGTTTTAGTCGACCTTGTGATTCTTTCGCTTTTCGACCACAAACGAGAAAACTTGCTGTGAGAAGGCGGGATTCTCAGCGGAAAGAGAGATTGCTTAGACTCACACGACTAGAAATTTAACGTTTTCAAGCCTTCTAAAGTTGTCTTATGTCGTGACTTTGTAACTGTTTAACATGAAAATGGATGTGCAGCAAGAATTTTATTTTTGTACATTTAAGTTTGAATGCCAACACATTCGCACATGTAAAGACCAACAAGTGCCAGTAATAAATGTTAAAGCAGTAATTAACTCAAAAACAGGGACAGTTTTTACAACAAAAATTAAAATAAATGGAGGGTAGATGTTATTGTATGATGATATTTATTTGAAAAGTTACCAAACCATTATTTTAAGCTGTAAAAATGTTTGCATGTAAGTAGCCAAACCAGTTTTGCAGTTAAGAGATAAAATTATATATCTTATGGTAGTGTTAAAATTTTAGGCCATGAATAGAGACCCGACAAATTCTTGGGTTCAATGACCTCCAGGATAGACTCCAATATCCTCTACACACTCGAGCAAATTCCAACTGTTCATTGGCTGCTGACTTGTGAGTCTTCTCGACTGGGTGGCCTGTGATTCGACAATCCTATGAGTGAGGGTCTCTAATTGGCCCTCAGTCCTCCAGATTAACAGTGAACCAATGACTAGAGTCCCGGAAATTACGCGGATTCCTCTGGCCTCATGATAGAATTCAACGTTATAGGTGTGCTCGACCCATGTTTACTTTCCCATTGGTTGATTTCTTAGCGAGAAAATATTTATCCTTGTTATTTGGCACTACCTGGTTCGCTTAGTTCTCTCCTAGCTGGTCATCGTTGGCTCACGGTCGTAGAGGGGCGTGTCCAGATAACTGCGATCCAATCATGAACACAGTGCGAGAGTGTGGAGGTTTGCATTCTAGCTTGCGACTAAATGAATCCGCGAAATTTCCGTGCCTCTACCAATGACAGAAGCAGCACTAGGGTATAATTATTTGAATTTTAGCATAACACGAAATTTACCCGCGAGTTTTATGGGTTACTAGCCATGAATGGTCTTACAGTAGATTAAGCGCTAGGTTAAACTTAAAATCATTTTATCTTTTGCTGCTTCTACGATTGGCCCACATTCTTTTATACCTATGAAACAATAACAAACAATGTACATAACTAGAGACCCGTGAATTTCGCGGATTTATTTCGTGTTATGCTAAAATTCAAATAATTATACCTTATTGCTGCTTCTGTCATTTGTCCTCTGTTAATCTGGAGGACTGAGGGCCAATTAGAGATCCTCACTCATAGAAATGTCGAATCACAGGCCACCCAGTCGAGACGACTCACAAGTCAACAGCCAATGAGCTGTTGGCATTTGCCCGAGTGTGTAAAGGATATTGGAGTCTATCCTGGAGGTCATTGAATCCGCGAAATTCACGGGTCTCTATACATAACAAGTAACCCATTACGACAATATAGTAGAGACGTCTCAAAAGTCATGAGCCAATGAAACATGTGACATTATCCTATGTGTACAGTCTATCCTGTACGTCAATGAGCCCTTGAAATTGCTCTGTCCCTACTGATAATGTATTTGCAAGAATATCTAACAATTTAACTAGTCACCTTCAATATATTTTTTGTTGACGTTCAAAAGATTTAATTTTTAAAAGACTGAACTAATCGGCGATGGCGGATATTTTTCGATAAAGCCTAAAATTCTGACAATTTCGAACATACCCTCAACTCTGTGGTTGACTGAATGACTCTAAGCCAATGAGATTCCCTCAGAGAAATATTACTGAACTACAAATATTACAGTTTATGCAGCTCTAAATTGAGTGACCAATGACCACACAGGTAATTTTCCTGAGCATGTAGAGGATTATGGAGTATATTTCATATGTCACATAAATCGTGAAGTTTTCCAGGTCCTGCTTAATGTACATTTACTTACGAACAATCCGCTTCTACGGAGTGTTTAATACACCGGAAACATTAGTAAACAAATCATCACAAAATATAGGTTTGGTTTTTATGCCCATTCTATTAGAAAATGTACTGTCACTGATTTAGCGCCTGTAGATTTAAAAGATAAAATATGTTATATTAGTTCAGAGTATATATAATAATAAAACCAGTGTTTAAAATATCTTTTATTACTATTCAGAGTGAAAACTTTTAGTCTTATTAAACGATTGTTTCAGAACCTTACTGAAGACACTTTTAAAAATTTAATTGACAAAATACTTTACATTAGGCTTTCACTGTTTATAAGATGGCTTGACTTGTATTATTTTACTTTAAAAAATAATATAAGTATGATTTTAAAAACGTAAAGTGAATAATTTTACTGAAATATTTTAGAGGATATTTTATCATAGCATATGTAATTTCTGTTTCATGTGACACTGCTTATGATTTGCAGTTCAAATAAAAGGCGTGAATATTTTTTGTCTTAAATTATATATAATTTTGATGCTATAAATTACGATCTTTGCTGAACAAAACCAAAATATTTATTTGGAATGAACCAATTAATGTAAGAAGTAACAGAATAACAAATTATTTTCGAAACACGGTTATAAACCATTATAAACATATCATTTGATAATTTTAGCTTAAAATTAATGATATAACGAAAATTACAAAATGATAAAATAAAATAAAACATTTATTGTGTTGTTCTTTTACACTTGAACGATTATTTTGCTTAGTATGTGTTTTATTCGCTCATATTTATATAACCTATATGTCCCTAGAGTGAACACATTTAATATCCCTATTTTTAGATCTTAGTATATCAAATAGTGGCTGGACGTTTTCACACTAACTTTCCATAACCTTGAGAACTTCAGTAAAAAAAGAATTAATATAGCCTAAATTTTAAAGACATTTAATTATGGAACTAGGTTACTTAATTAGGGGATGACGAATCTTGTAGTTGATTACGCGCTACTGGAATAAAATTGTCAAATAGAAATGAAAATATTCAGGTATTTAGGTAATAAATTATTTTATTGGTTATCATTTAGAGCAACATAAACTGTGAAATTTTCAATTGCTTACTTTATGTAAAAAATAATAATAAACATATTTTTGTGTCGTTAAATTTAATTAATACATATAATTTGATAAAATATCATAAACATATTTTTAGTAATCCGCAGTTAATTAATAATTTTCAATATCAATTTACTACTATAATTGCATTTACTTCTAATATTTTTTTACAATCAAAAACTACATTTTAAGAATTATAATTCTAATAATATTATATTATTTTATTTCATAAATAATGAACCACACATTCTTAAAGACTTCCGTGGCATATTGGTTTGCATAGTAGTGTTAAGATTTTGTTGACACTAATAAATTATTTAGTTTAAGTTACACAACTTTTGGCTGCAGCCATTAAATATTTGGAGTTGTTTATACTGACAAATTATTTTATTTTACGCAGTTACAAAAATTATTTTTCATTGTTTTTTTTAAAGTAATTGAACTTACAGACATAACATTCAATATATTTTAAGGAATATTTTAAAAATAATTTTCAGAATACAGCAATATCCAGATAACTGTAGCTAAACTACTCTATTTATCAAATTGACTTTAAATGTCTCATGTCAAAGTAAGAATTATGAATTATGTATAAATAGAAAATAGGCTTGAAACACTTGAATCCCTGCAAGGCATGTAACAGCTGTATCGGTGGGTTGCTGAGCCGCAAGGAAGGTGCCGTAAGCCGTGCATAGGGAGGGCGCGCGCTAGGGCGGCCCTGGCCCGGGGGTCGGCGCCTCGGTCGCCCGCCAGCCCGCGGCACCGCGGCGCGGCGACTTCACGACACCGATACCTCACGACACTGATACATCACGACACCGAGACATCATGACACTGATACATTACGACACCGAGACATCATAACACATGACATCATGACACCGATACATTACGACACCGCGACATCATACCCCCGAAACAAAAAGACATCGCGACTTCACACCACCGATACCTCACGACACCGGGACATCACGACACCGATACATGACGAAACCGGGACGTCACGACACCGAGACATCACGACATCGAGACATCACGACATCGAGACGCAGCGAAACCATGACATCACAACACCTCGAAATTATGACACCGTACCGTGGCGACATCATAACGCCACGATATCACGAAACCGAGATATTACGACACCGAGATGCGGCTAAAGCACGACGCGGCGACATCGCTACTGCACGAAACTAAGACGCGGCGAGACCGTGACATTTTGGCACCGTGACATCACGACACCACGACATCATGACACCCAGACGCGTGACATTACGACAACCCGATACAGCCGTATGACCATATAGCGACGTAGTATAGACAACACAAAACAGAGAGAAATCGTGTCACCGCGACATCACGAAACGGATACGGTGACACTGCGACATTGCGACGTGGTGACATCATGACACTGAGACTCACGTCACTGAGACGAGGCTAAAACACGACGCGGTGAAACCGCGACATCACGACACCCGAAGCAGCGACAAAGCGACAACGCAACACGCGGTTAAGGCACCCACAGACGATCAGTACAGTTGCTCAGTTCGGATCAAGCAGTACGAACTTACAGTTTTAATTTAACTGAAGCCTTCCCACACTGGTGTTGGTGTTGGATGTAACGTTTCATTGTGCACTTGCACTTTTAGTTAGAAAAAAGAAAAAGAAAGAAAGTAACGAAATAGAACAGACAAATATATCTGTAACTGTCTCTAATAACACTAATATGATGGGCTGGTTTTTTTGGACTAACTGTTTGGACTGGCAAGACGTTGTTCCCGCACACGAAAGTCTGACGGTTCTATTCCAACTGATAAGTCCGAAATTAGTATTGTTAAATTATGTATGTTAAAAAATATTTGTTATTTTAAGGCGAGACCGTCAATGTCAATTTTTGCAACAAAACATAAAACACAACGTTTATATGGTCAATAATCCGTAGGAATAGCCTGTAAACAAATATTATGTATGTAATGCAAATACAGTAGGTAAAACTGTGGAGACTTCAAGCGGGTTGAAATCGTGGTCTAAAAGAGTCACGCGGTCAACAAAGCAACCATTCGTTATTTTATATTTATGCTTAACACGGTTAAACTTGTTGAACTTTTTAGTGCCTGAAATGTAACAAAATAAAAACGTAAATATATATACATATATTGTATAATTTAAGTTGCAATAAGCTTTCAAAGTCGCATTTTTAAGGTTTTATGTCGTTTCTAGAAGGAGAATAAAATGTAATAAATTTTTCAAACTTTTAATGTTTAAGGGCAATGATATTGGTAACTTGGCGATGAGTTTTAAATTTATTTAAGTAAAATTTTGTTTTTATAAAAAGTTTTTAAGAATGTTTAATCATTGTGAGGATATAGCCTACCTTTCTAACGAAATTACATTATAAAGCATAGGTATACCTATATATACACGTGTGTGTGTTTTGTAAAAAAAAATCGTTAAACTGAGCTTTAACAAAGCTGATTAAAATGCAGGCCTAAACTTAAACCTCCATAGATTTAACATTTTTCTAAATTATATTATTTTGGAGCAAATCAGACGTATACCTAATTAAAGGAATTTTGAATTGAGCTGCAATGTTTCTTGAAGCCACAAAACAAATTTTTTTGCTATAGTTAGAGGGTATTTGACTTTAAATTCAATAAAAAATTTATTTCAAAATAATGCAAACATAATTTAATTTTTAAAAATATTTTAATAATTTCCTGGGATCATTAAAAATTGTTTATGTCATAGCTAAAACTAATTTTATATGGAATATTTGTTAAGTATAAGAAAGAAATATTTTTATTTTACTGCATGGTAACTTAAAGAGGTTACCCTGTTAGTAAACGGATTAAATATTTTCCCAACATACCTTGCAGTCTGTAAAATCCAAAATAGAAGATTAAATCTTCAGGCCTCTAATTGATTTAAACTAAAGTCATAAAAATTTTCAGAATATGGAAGACTATTGATTTTATAACCTGCCCAAATAACTAATTCAAACTATAAAAAAATGATTGTGCAATTGTTTACCTAATGTATGCGGCAGCAGTGTTGCTACCAACGTAAACCATTTTTACACCTACAGTGTTTTGTGTTTCTTTTTAAATTTTTTTAAAGTAAGAATTCTTCCAGATTCACCAAGAGAACAGTTTGTTTGCCTGAAAAATTGTTTTAGTTTGTATATTAGCGAAACAAACACAAGCAATTGATTTAAATGAATATTTTGTTGTAGAAAAGATTTTTTTGATCGTGCAAAATGATTTCGTCTGTTCAACTAAGTATACATTTTGTCGGGTCTACAAAATCAATTGTGTTACATGTAAAATTTAGATAGGCCAACAAAATATTTTGTTACAGGAAATAAATATATTGTGTTGCCGTATACAAAAGATTATTTGTTTGTACAATCAAACCTTTCTCTATGCGGGTGTTAAAAAAATAATAAAAAATAATATCTGTTATTTGGTTGGTTTACCATAGTTTTTGGCGTATTTTCACTTCGTGGTATGTATATTTACACATGCGATGCATATGCTTTGCTTTTTAAATTAATACAAGCTATGAACGAGTAAAATTACACTTTTTAAAAAATTTCAAAATTTTGAATTTTAAGTTTGTTCTTATATGACGTGTAATTTGCGCAGTTTTTAATTATTTTATATTTATTGATAGGGACACCTGTATTTCGCGATTTCATTTCATGTCAAGGTATTTCACAAAACACTGTAGCTTTTTCTAAGAGTCATGGTAAATTGTGAGGGTGCAGCAGTACGGTGACCACATACTCATTGGCCCCGTCAAGAGCGGGACGACACCTCTCCCCGACCTCAGCCAACTAACCACAGGAGAAAAGCTACAGTATTTTGTGAAATACCTTCGCACGAAATCTATTCGAGAATTACAGGTGTCCCTATTTATTGATCAAACAAACACTTATTTTAAAGTAACTGAACTTGCAGAGCATCGAACCCACGACCTTGTGATTGACAGTTAATGGTATCAACTCTCGACCATCCCGCACACAGATGGCTAATAAATTGAAAGAAACGGCCCTAGTGCAATGATGTGTTCAACTAGTGACGTTACAACAGAAAGCATAGTCAGGGACGGAAAAATTCGAGGGTTTATTGACCTCCAGGGTAGACTCGACAGTTCCGCGTGTACTCGGCCAAATGTCACCCATTCATTGGCTGCTGTCTTGTGAGAAGTTCCCAAAGTAGTAGCCTGTGATTCGATACAGCTTTGGTAGAATGTTCCTCGTAGACCCAGATTCCTCCAGAATCAGTAAGCTATAACTATTTGAGTTTCAGCCTATTGTGAAACGAATCCGCTAAATTTATTGCTCTCTAAGAATAGGCCTATATATATTTAATAATGTTTTGTTACTGTGCATGTATTTTTTCCAGACATTTATGTGTGTAAAAAACTCAGTGTAATGATAAATATAATACGTTGGAAGTTTTGTTGATTATAGTATGTCTATGTTCACACATACATCCAAAGAGTATGGCTCCAGAGTCATTAGACTAATTATTTACTGTAATGGAAAAAATTGCCAGGTATGGTGATTTATGGCGGAAAAATGTGGCTTTTCATGGGTTTCGAAACACTTTGTCCATGTATTCAAGAGTTATTTCTTGTTGGCTTAGATCGTCCATGAAGATCGTTCCGCTCCTAATATCAGCCAATGAAGAAACACATACGTCCCAACTACAATGCAGAGCGTAAATATAAATTAAAATGTTTGTTTACACGTATTGCATAAAAGTACTTAAGTAAAAATTTAAAAAACGAACATAATTAATGTTACACTTTTAAGAGCGTGTGTGGATTTGAAATGCATTACATAAGCATACGCATCGAATGAGAAAATTTACGTAACGCAGAGTGAAAATTTCACCAAAAATATGACAAATCAAAAATAATATTTAAAAAATGGCATTTTAACACGCACAGAGAAAAAGTTTGTAAATGGCGAAAATAAATATTTTGTTCGCCTGACCAAATTTAACATGTATAACATTTATTTTGTACAGCCGACAAAATATACAGTTGAGTTGACGAAATCATTCTATTGGCTCAGAAACATATTTTATACTACAGATTGTCTGTGAATATCCCTTAATATAACTATGCTATGTAAAATATAAATATTTCTTACACCTGTAAGCAGAGATCGGAAAAATCCGCGGATTCGTTTCATGTTATGCTAGAATCCAAACACATGTACCTCCATATTTCTTCTGTGATTGGCTCACAGCTTATCTCAAGGACTTTGAGCCAATTGAAAACCTTCAACGAAAGAAGTATCCAATCGGAAGCGTCCCAGATGACAGGTCTCACAAGCCAGTAGCCAATGGGCATGTGGCATTTGCTCGAGTGCGTAGGGGGCCGTGGAGTCTATCCTAGAAGTCGTTGAATCTGCGAATTTTTCCTGGCTCTACCTTTCGGGGTAGAAATTTGCTACAGTCACAGTGTATTGGAGTCCATCTCATCGCAAAATGTTTTCGAGATAAATAATAATCTCTGTAAAAAAAAACACAACATTTGCAGACGTAACTTTGCGAGCGTTGTTTCACAGTGTGCTGTCGCCAGCAGCAAGCATTCTGGAGGAAAGTCAGGGCCAACCCGTCCAAGGGAAACCTGTCTCAGTGGCGCGGTGAGACTGTCGCAGCGAGGGGCAATCCCGATGCGTCGCGCGGCAAGTAGCGACAAGTCGGCGACAAGTCGGCGACAGGTATTACCTGCCGCTCGTGTACTTGATTCGAAACGTTATTCTGGTTTCACGCGCCAGTACCTGTTGTGAAGAAAGGAGGGGGATGTATCTCGTTTATGTGGGAACATTCTATTCGTGAAGTTGACCATCGTGTTACCGATAAAACTGGTCATCGTAAGACTTTCAGAATAACTTTCTTCACACCGTGGGAAAGGACTGATTGGCGGAACGAATACTTGTTTTCACAGTGCCAAAAAAAAAATGGTTTAAAAGAACTACATAAATTGTTTCAACGCTGGCAATATTGCATGCGTACGAAAGTAGTTTTTCGATTGAAAATTGATCTAGGTGGTAACAATAAAATCGATTTTGTTGTTCATCATGTTTTGTAACAACACTGCAATTTTCAAACAATATTACAACTCTACAGTTTTTTCATCTGGTAATAACTCTTCAGTTTCTAAATAATAAAAAAGGTTCACATACAATTTTACTAAGTTCGAGTGATTAAATTTTTTTGACTGTATTTTATATTACTTATTAGAATTTTTTTCTCTTTTTAAGTTTCATGCACTAATTATAGTGTCAACCTCTCTTATACAATAAGCTTACAATACAAACTGTCTGAATGTCGATTTATTGTACAGCTGTAATGATAATACATTGTCAACACTGTGGCCGACTTGTAAACTGCGTTTGGATGGAGCACTATGGTCTAACGGCTTGTACGTATGGATCCTGGGCAAGGTACAGACATGTGTGGCGTTCATGTATGTTGAATTAAAAAAGGTTTTTGCCAAAAACTACCTATTAAACAACCTACAGGATTAACAGTGGAGTTTTCATAAGCAACATATATACATACAAACGCACACACATATATAGACCTATATTTAGAAAGTAAATTGAGTATAATCGTACGACGAAAACCTTCAAATTTTTTTTGTACAAATTTGTGTATTCACAATTCCCCTCTTCCCCAGGCTGAGTCATTGAAGGAAAATTTTTGGTATATATGTACCATAAGTTTAATGATAATTTATAAAGAATTCAAAACAGGTTTTCGTGGTTTTAAACTATTTCATTATTAAAGTAGCCCCTGATAAATCCTGATTATAATTAGAAAACAAACTAACCTGCTTCTGACAAGTTATTAAAAAAAATACTTTAAAATGCAACACTGATAATATGCCACATTTTCAATGGCAAATAGTCTTACGGCTACAAAACACATAATGCATTTTATTTAAGTCACAAGAAGAAAATTAATAAAAGTGCAGTATTTGCTAAAAAAAAATTTGAGCTTTTACCTTTATAAATTTTCTTATGACAAAAAAAATATTAAAATTGTATACGCTGCGAAGAGGTAGATTTTAATAGAATCATCACTTTTATGTTACTACTGCATGATGCCTTTTTTTGTTTTGGTTTTACTAATACTCTACTTATTGTGAATGCGTTCTATAAATATTATCACAGCGAATATTTTCAATTATAGCACGTACTTTCTATATATTTATTATTTTTCTTTGTCATAATTTAAAAATATTGAAATTTTTTTATTTGCCCATGTAGAGATATAGTGTTTTACCCTGAAAAATAGTTGACGTCTCCTGGACTTCTGCGTATGCATATCAACAACATTGCACTGATAATAAGGAAATAAGTACCCATTATTTGTCACATAAACACACACCTAAATGTACAAATTGATCCAAAACCAAGCCAGAAATCTGTAGATCGTACACATCAATATTGCAACGTAATGAAACATAGCAAAACCTTTATTTTAGAAGTGGGTAAACCGTAAAAACTACCGTGAAAGCTGAGTGAGATAACGAAAAGTTTGAGCCTTTCAGTTAGCATCATGTTACGCCTTGAGTTCAAATGGCCACGTATAAAATTTTATAAGCTTTATACAAATTCGAATTTATTAAAATCAGAATGTTTTTCTAAGGATTAATTTGAATGCATAACACGAAACCGCTAAAACTATGACAGTTGATCGCGAATTTGTCAGAACTTGATTTTCTGTCAAAGTACCTCCTACTTTTCCAATCACCCTAACAACACAATGTTATAGGCTATTTAAAGTAATTGGCCTTGCAATGTTCGATGCAATAAAAAAATTCAATTTTTAAAAAATATCAATGTATACAAGTTTTATTTTTGTCACTATCGTGAATAAACCTTAATGAGTAAAGCATTTTTTTTTATGTTTTACATTTTAGCTCTAAGTAAAATTCTACAAGTAAATCACAAATCGTTGCATCTGAATTACATGTACGTTTAAATGTGACAGCTGGCAGTTTCCTGTCTTGTGGGGATTTGCGTCACATATCAATGATTCAAACTAAATGTTCGAGCGTCAGTACACTCAAAATTTCCAAAGAAATGAGGCATTTAGTGATCGCCGGTGAAATCCGCTTAAGGAAGAATCTACAATAGTCGTACTCAACAACCGAAGCTCAAAGCAAGACTGAAAGTGAACTTGTTAAAACAAATTAGGAGTCAAATACATTTTACGACATTGTGGATCAGGTTTCCGAGGATTTGCATGAGATATTTCTTATATTCGCGGACATTTATAACGATGACTGGCTATGCAATGATATAAACTAGTTCAAATGAGATGATTTTAAAATAGGTCATTATTTTAGGAACGTAAGATCTTACTACGAAATTATATACATGCAAATATAAATGGAAAACAAATAGCTAAAAAAATTTCTGTGAAATTTACAGCAAATGCCATCGTCTATTAGTGAAAAAATAAATTTAATTGCTATGTAGAACATGTAATCATATTTATTCATATGGACTTATTAACCAATTCTCCGTTATTTTACTTATTTCACTTTAAACTTTAAGCCAAATAAAATAGTAGGCTATTACACAGCTATGAGCTTAAAATAGTTTGCAAGGTTACACAGCAATCTAAACAATTATTTTACTTTTTTCAATGCAATATTTAAAAATAGCACAATACGTATTCACGCCAATCACAGTGAAGTTGTTTGTAATTAATTATGCCTAAGGAGCCCAAAAATATTAATATTAATATGCAAACCTGGCCAATAAAATATATTATTTCAGTTCAAAGTTACAAACAGGGGTATGTTATTTCTTTACTTAAAAAACAAACTAGTAGGTATCTAGAAATAACAGGCCAATTATAATGTCACATTGAAATTCTGTCGTTGAAACTATACTTCCCAACATGTGGATGGATCAAGTAGATGAATCGTGTTTAGACTGCTTGTCACTTTTTGCACGGGTGTAAATTAACATGGTCCATGAAAGTTGTTTGGACTCCCTTCTAGAAAATGTGGTTCTTTATCTGTGGACGTTTTACAATTTTTGAAGTTATATTTTATTAGGGGCATTCAGGGTGGATATTATAGCATCTAACGAAATGCACGCGCACAATGCCACGGAAGTTTAATAGGATGGATTAGGTACAGTGCGCATTCAAGCTTTTTCCATTTATTTTACAACTTTGGTTTTTTAGAAAATGAAATATATTTCACGAATGTAACAATCAAAATGCGTAGCAAACACTAGCAAACATTTATGATATTAAACTAATAGTTGAAAACTACTACTAGCGTTTTCTTATAGTGTTGAAACCAGCGTACAGAGTTTCTGAAAGTTGGTTCCATTTAAGGTTTACTCATTAACTATTTGCTCCAAAAATTTGTGATAAACTGATAAGACAAACTTCGCGTTGATTCTTTTATCCTTTTGTTGTTACTTTCAATACGACGAACGCTGAGCTATCTCTTCGTTTTAACATGAGAAAGTTATGCCTATATGCATTATTTATCGTGCCAAATAATTATATAAGTTACTCCAAGCGCGCTTACTTGGTAACTGCATTTTTTATAGCAGTAGGCTAAGTGTCGCGCACCTGACTAAAACTGATAAGACACCAGCCCTGAATTTTGGAGTTTCCGTGTACACATGATATCGATAGTAGATCTTGAAATCACACTAGGCAAACATTTTTTTTTTTCATAACTATAGGCCATGGCCAATTATTAGAGACCGAAAAAATTCGCGAGATCATTTCGCGTTTTGATAGAATCCAAACATATGTACTTTTATGTTGCTTCTCTGATTGGCTCAAAGTTTATCTGAAGGACTTTGAGTCAATGAAAAACCTTTCACCACAGACGTATCGAATCGGAAGCACCTCAGTCGACAGGTATTCAGTTGCCAATGAGTAGAGACCCGACAAATTCGCGGGTTCAATGACCTCCAGGATAAACTCCAATATCCTGTACACACGCGGGCAAATGCCAACTGTTCATTGGCTGCTGACTTGTGAGTCGTCTCGACTGGGTGGCCTGTGATTTGACACTTATATGAGTGAGGGTCTCTAATTGGCCCGCAGTCCTCCAGATTAACAGTGAACCAATGACAGAAGCAGCACTAAGGTATAATTATTTGAATTTTAGCATAACACGAAATGAACCCGCGAATTTTTCGGGTCGCTACCAATAAGCATGTGGCATTTGCCCGAATTTGTAGGAGATTGTGGAGTCTATCCTAGAGGTCAGTGAAACCGCGAAGTTTCCCAGTAGCTACCAATTATTCATTTCCTAGTGTTCCTGATTTTTTTAACGTTGTGTGTTTCAGTCTCTCACTAAAACGTTCTAGTTTTTAAAAAAAGTATTAGATGAAAATCAAGTTACACAGCACGTGTGTTTCGGAGACTATCGTAACCTTTGCAGATCATTTACCTACAGTTTTGTTTTGCAGAACTGTGCGGCGTTATATTCTTATATTTTGAATTTAAAAAAATATATTTTTTTTCTTCATATCAGTGGTGTTTTCTTCTTAGCCACGTTCAGTCCATTGATTTGAGCTACTGACTCACATTGCCGGAGGTCCATCAGCTTCCCAGCGCGTGAACGAGTGAACATGTGAGGTTTCCCCCTCCCCTGGCGCCATCTCCCTCCCCTCCATTACACACTACCCCCTTCCTCTACAATCCAAAATGCGCGCCATTCAGTCGCTCGCCTCTGGTCGCACCACCCCCCTTGTAGAGGCAAAGAAAAAAAATTGTGCTTCTCCCCCACCCTAGGTCCGCTCAGCCCAATGACGACCACGTCCGGCAACCCCCTCCCCCTGACAAATACTCCCCCTGCTTCCCACTGACGGCATGGCATCGCCCCCTATCTGGGTTAGTAGCGCTTCTCAGCGGCGCACGATACGAGTTTATACAGCGTGTTCCACAACCCGCTGCCCGGCGTCAGCTTCAACCGAGATCCACTCACAACTTTGAGCAGTCACAACTAGAGACCGTTAACATTTGCGGTTTCATTTCGCGATACGCTAGAATCCAAATGCGTATAGCTTTTTCTGCTTCAGTTATTGGTAGGGGCAGGAAATTTTCGCAAAAAAATTCTGAACGCCTACTAGACTGCAACAAGGTATACCCACACCAGCGGTTTCTTCTTTGTGATTGGCGGCCGTCTGCGAGAGAAGTTGTTGCCTTGTTTGCACGAGCCACTAAGGAAGAGTTTGCTTCCACAATGAATTAGTGTGATTGGTTGTTGTAACAATCGACATGCATCTCAAAGTAACTCACCCAATCACGAAACACATACGATGCTACAGTGTTTTAACTTCCAGCTACTCTCGGGATTTTTTCGCGAAATGTTCATGGCCCTAGTTATTGGACCACAGTTGATCTGAAGGACTCCGAGCCAATGAATAACCCTCACCGCAATAAGAGTCGAATCACAACGATTCAAGTTAACAGGCGTCACGAGTCATTTGACCAATTAGCAGGTGTAATTTTACCGAATACATAAAGGATCATGAAGTCTATCCTAGAGTTATATGAAACCGCGAATTTTTAGTCTCTAGTCATAACTAGAGACTTGCAAAATTCGCGGTTTCAATGGCTTTCAGGATAGACTGCACATACCCCTGTACACTCGGGAAAATAACGCAAGTTCATTGGCTGCCAAGTTGTAAGTCGTCACAGCTGGTTTGTCTGTGATTCGATCCTTCTTTGGTTGAGGGTTTATAACTGGTTGAGATTCGTCCAGATGAACAGTAAGCCAATAGCAAAATTATCTAAGAGGTACATGTGTTTGAATTCTAGCTTATCTATCACCGGATGGATTCGCGAATTTTGCAGGTCTCTAGTCATAACTAGAGAGGCATGCATAGTTCGCGAAAGGATTCCGAGAATAGCTTACAGTTAAATCACTGTAGCATCGTCTGTGTTTTGTGATTGAATGAGTCTTTCAACTTAATGTTACAACACCAATCACAGTAACTCAATGGGGCAGCAAACTAGTCCTGAGTGGCTCGGTCAAATAAGGCAACGTCTGGTACGGCCGCCAGTCACAAGGAAGTAACCTCTGTGCGGGTATAACTTGTTGCAGTCTAACGGCGTTCATATATTTTTTCGCGAAAAATGCCTGCCCCTATTCATAGCTTATAATTAGAAACCCGTGAATTTCGCGGATTCAATGACCTCCAGGATAGACTCCAATATCCTCTACACACTCGGGCAAATGCCAACTGTTCATTGGCTGTTGACTTGTGAGTCGTCTCGACTGGGTGGCCTGTGATTCGACACTCCTATGAGTGAGGGTCTCTAGTGGCCCTCAGCCCTCCAGATTAACAGTGAACCAATGGCAGAAGCAGCACTAAGGTATAATTATTTGAATTTTAGCATAACACGAAATGAATCGCGAAATTCACGGGTCTCTTCTTATAATTAGAGACCCGAAAAATTCGCGGGTTTATTTCGTGTTATGCTAAAATTCAAATAATTATACCTTAGTGCTGCTGCTGTCATTGGTTCACTGTTAATCTGGAGGACTGAGAGCCAATTAGAGACCCTCACTCATAGAATTGTCGAATCACAGGCCACCCAGTCGAGACGACTCACAAGTCAGCAGCCAATGAACAGTTGGCATTTGCCCGAGTGTGTAGAGGATATTGGAGTCTATCCTGGAGGTCATTGAATACGCGAATTTTCCGGGTCTCTAATTATAATTCTCGAAAAACATTTCATAGCACTAGGAACTGTCATAAGTTAGAACGATTACGACTTAGAAACACACACCTAAGATCCATCAACTCTCATAAACACACAACGTCAAACCAAATAACTTAGAACTATCACAAGCTAGAAACATACAACATAGAACAGGCATAACGTAGAAAATGTTATCTTGGGTTTTTCTAAGATATGACAGCACCCCGGTTAAAACTCTTAGTAGACGATCGCGATTATTGTTGGTTGGTTTGCCATGCATGCTTAAATGCACTCCAGCATTTGCTGCGCGGAAGTGACCACAGCAGAACCGACGAGATGATACAGCAATGGGGAATTCATTGCCTTCCGCGGCATGGGGTTAAGGGACAGAGCACAGCAACACATCACGTGCCCGGAAAAAAAATGCAATAAAAATAGGGACACCTGTATTTCGCGAATACATTTTGTGTCAAGGTATGTCACAAAACACTGTAGCTTTTTCTTAGAGTAATGGCGAATCGTGTGCGTGCAGCAGTACGGTATCCACAATCCCATTGGCCCCGTCAAGTGCGGGAAAACACCTCTCGCCGACCACAGCCAATAGCTACAAGAAAAAAACTACGGTGTTTTGCAATGTACCTAGACACGAAATATATTCGCGAAATACAGGTGTCCCTATGTAAAAATCTTAAATCGAAATCAGAACCTTTAGCACAGTATGAGATGAAATATAACTAGAGGCAGGCATTTTTCGCGAAATGATCTGAACACTTATTAGACTGCAACAATGCATACCCGCACCAGCGGTGTCTTCCTTGTGATTGGTGGCCGTCTGTGAGAGAATTCGTCGCCTTATTTGACCGAGCCACTCAGGACGCGTTTACTTCCGCACTGAATCACTGTGATTGGTGTTGTTACAATCGATATGTACCTGGGAGAAATTCAACCAATCACGAAACACAGATGGTGCAACAGTGTCTTAACTTTCAGCTAGTCTCGGAATATTTTCGCGAAATATGGATGCCCCTAAATATAACATAAAATGATTTGAGGTTTAATTTGGGGAAATTACTCTTTATTGTCAATTAATTACTAGGGGCATGCAGATTTCGCGAAAAAATTTTGAGACTAGATGAAAGTTAAAACACTTTAGCACCACTTGCGTTTCGTGATTGGGCGAGTTTCTCCCAGGTACATATCGATTGTAACAACACCAATCACAGTGATTCAGTGCGGAAGTAAACGCGTCCTGAGTGGCTCGATCAAATAAGGCGACGACTTCTCTCGCAGACGGCCACCAATAACAAGGAAGAAACCACAGGCGCGGGTATGCATTGTTTCAGTCTAATAAGTGTTCAGATCTTTTCGCGAATAAAGCCTGCCCCTATCAATTACTAGGGACTAGATCATTTCGGTGGTTCATTGACCTCCAGGATTGACTCCACAGTCCTCTGATTACCAGGGAAATTTCAACCCGTTCATTGGCTGGTGTTTTGTGAGACTTCTTTACAGGTTAGTCTCTGATTCGACACTTCTCTGGTCAAGGGTTTCTCACTGGCCCACAGTGCTCCACATAAACTGTGAGCCAATAGCAGACCCGGCTCAATAGTAAATGTATTTTAATTTTAACCTATCGTTAAATGTATCCGCGATATTTTCCTGTATAAGGTACCTACCTATGTATAACGTTTGTGTGATTTTAGGGGGAGCAAATTTTTTTGAACTGAGGATTACGGATTAGTTAAAATAGCATACATTCAGGCAACTATGAATTGCCACGAAGATTGGAATACTTATACGAGGTGTGATCAAATATACGGTGAATAATTTTGTTGCGAACAGAGTAATAAGCTTATATCAAATTTGAAATAATGTCCTTCAAATACTTTCCTTGGCTAGTGATGCACACTTATCCCAAAGTTGATTCCATAATTGTAAGCATTTCTGAATGTGGACAGACAGGAACCTTTCGTTCGGCCAAAAACTCGGTGCTCAGATGCGAAGTGGGGAACGGCGCGTTGTCGTGATAAAGAAGGAAGCCAAGGACCAATATTTCTGGTCTCTATTTCACAAATTGTCACTTTGTTCGACAGTTGGGATTAGAAACACGAAAATTTCGCGCCCTTATTAATTCGCAAGTAAGAATACAAACCTTCACATCTCGCACTGTGTTCATGGTTGGACCGCAAGTTGTTTGGCGAGAATTAAGCGAAACAGGAAGTGCCAAAATAAAAATGATCTCGCTAAGAAATCAACCAAAGGGAAAGAAAACATGGGTTGAGCACACTTATGACTATTAATTCTACCCTGAGTCCAGACTAATCAGCGAAATTTCCGGGTCTCTATCCATGATGCGCGACATACACGGTAAACAGGACCTTATTCTTTCGGCTCTGGAAGCGGACTGACCAGTCTCAGCTTGTTCAAACTTGACACTGACGCTCTCAGAGGATCATGCTATTAGCCTTACCTATTGATTCAAGTTGTTGTAGATTCAGTAATTGCTACTATAAAATTCATTTAACGAATTTTTTATCATTCCTCATACTTAGGATGCAATTTTTATTCGTTTTTTCGGCGCCGTGTATTCCTTAAGCCGTTGCAAACAATGAACTGGAATATCACATTTACGTAGAGTGATCTAAACTGAAGAAATAAAAATATTGTTACGAGAACATATCACGGTTAAAATATACATAGAAATTATAACTAAAATTCAAAAAAATAATACAACAGTAGTATGTAAATGTCGGTCCAGGGACTGTCTTCTGGCTGAGGAAGCTGAACTAAATAAACGCCATTTTGGATTGTGACGTCACGGCAAACATATTCGATGACCTTGACCTTTAAGTTTGAACTTCAAAATTTGCCAAGAATAACTCTAAAATGCCAAAAAGTACACAAAATTCACCAAAATCCATCAAATTTTTTTTTGGAAAAATCTCTAAAATTTTATAAATTAAAAACTTCCCTATCTTGAAGGAAAAATTAACGTTTTGAGGGAATATTTCCCTTTTTTGTCCTCAAAATACATAAATTCGAATTTTGAAAAATAAATGGAAAGGCTTTTGCCTTAGAAGAAACCAAAATTACGCAAAGAGTCTTCAAGCCTGCATATACAAGCTTCCAATAAGTCTCGGGCAGCTATAATTGATGGTCTTGACCTTGACCATAAAATTTAAATTCTTTAGTTTCCAAACAAAATATTCCGAAAAAAATTGGTTGTCTGTAAAGTCGGTTTACGGACGATAGTTTTAAGTGACAAAGTCATAACAAAACATTGATGAAATGATTGATCCAGAAGAAAATGAAATATCATTCGGCCTGAGACTGAGCCGAAATAGGTTTTTGCAACCAAACAATTTAGGCATTTAAAATATTATATTCTTTGAGGAAGAATTTTTTTTTTAATTTTTTTTATCTTTTGTATGATAAAATCTACCTCTGCATACTTTTATGAATAAAATTGAAGAATTTATATTGAATTATCACTACTTTGTATGGATACAAAGGAGTGAAATGAAAACTACAATTTAATTGATAAATTTACTTTTATTTGCATTCATTAATTCAAATATATTTATTACTTTTGTAGTGTCGCGCGCAGTCAGCGATGTACCCGTACGGCCACGAGGCCATATTGAAAACAATTGTTTCAGATGTTATATATTATATATTTATAAAAATGTTGTTTTGTGTTGTGAAAGTTTTAAAAACGTATGTAGTCCACCCGTTTTTATAACACGATTTTATAACAAATACGCATCCCAAATACACCAAACTTATTTATAATGTGTTACAATATTTTTTAAAACATTGTGCAAAAGATCCCGGATGTAATTTGAATTATGTGTAGAGACCGGAAAAATTCGCGAATTCATTTCGCGATAGGCTAAAATACAAATCGTTATACCTCAGTGCTGCCTCTGCTATTGGTTCACAACTCACCTGGATGACTCTGGGCCAATGAGAAACACCCAACCAAAGCTTTATCGAATCACAGGCTGCTACGCTGGAACGTCTCACAAGACAGCAGCCAATGAGTAGGTGGCATTTGACCGAGTGTACGTAGAACTATGGAGTTCATCCTACAGGTCATTGAACCCGCGAATTTTTCCGGTACCTAATTATGTGTAACTGTAAAACACCATTGTTCGTTAAAAAACGTATTTTAATATTCAACATTACTTTTAAATAACCGTACCGATTGTGCTGAAAATCGGCGGACGATCGTTAAAATACATAATATTAATAATTCAAACGACAAAAATATGATTGAATAGTCAAATCGATGGTTGTTTCAATCGAGTGGAAGAGAGATGCCACGCATGCGTACAATGAGCATAAAAGGACACATCCGTAGTGGGACATCCGTAGTGGGACAATGTGCGTTACAGGACACTTTTTCGTGCGTGCAGCCGGCGTTCATAGATTTATTAGACGGTGTCACGTCAAAAAATTACCATAAATATCCTTCTTCAATTTTTTTGTTACTTAATCGATTTCAGTACTGGGTTTAGTTCCCGGCGAGAGTAAACATGTATTTTATTAATAAAAAAATTAAAAACCATAATTACAATTATTAATAAAAATCGGTTACGTTACAACCGCTATCCTATATTCTTGAAACGTTGTAAGTATTATACGTGTCGCCCACCATCTTGAAAATTTGTATTTATTATGCTAAAAAATCGTGAAAAACTTATCCGTAATTATTTTCCAAATAGGTAGGCAAATTTTAAAATTAATAAAATAATAATTAATCATTTTTGATTAAAACTTTTAATTAAAAACACACTAACGTCATGGAGTGTTCAGTTCGAACCTGGTGAGGACAAAATAAAAATGGGTAGACTACAGATCTTTCCTCAATGGAAGCCACCGGCAGACTGACCTCCCCCCAATAATGCAAGTGTAAATATCCTATATCACCAGCTAGTTGACGTCACGTTCGACATCTTTTTTTCGTCTGCTGGAGGCCGCCGTCTTGTTTTCATCTACTGGAGGACGCTACCGCCATTTTATTTTAATATTTACTCGATAAATTAAAGTAATAATTTTTTTCAGCTTGTCCGCTTTTGTTGGCCGTCTTGGGCGCCATATTGGAAATCTGTAATTATTAAGCTATAATTTTGGGGAAAATCTGAAATTCATCATAAAAGGAAGCAATTAAATAATTGACTGATTCGATCGATTACAGTGATGGCTTAGTCATCGCTGGATACAAAGAGTTAATTTTGAGTAAAAAAATATTTATTTATTAAAATATAGCTCCAGTTTTTTTTGCTCCAACAGTCTTTAGCTCCAGCTGTCTGTAGCTCTAACAGTAATTGATTCCAAAAGACATTTCCTCTTATAGTGCTTGGGTCCTTCTTTTGCTACAACAGCTCCAAGTGCTCCAAAGCGGCAAATTCTCTAATTGCTGGAATACTCCAATGCTACAATTGTTCCATCAACTCCAAGTACTCCAATGCTCCAATTTCTCTAATTGGCCAACAGCTCCAAGTGCTCCAAAGCTCCAAGTGCTCCAAATCTCCAATTGCTCCAAGACCTCCAATGCTCCAATCGCTCCAATTGATCCAAAGGCTCTAAGAGCTCTAACAGCTCCAAGTGCTTCAAAGACCCAACTGCTCTAAAAGTTTCAATGCTCCAATGCTACAATTTCTTCAACAGCTCCAGGTGCTCCAATGCTTCAATTGCTTAAAAGGCTTCAACTGTTCCAAAAGCTTAAAGTGCTTCAAAGACTGAACTTCTCTAATCACTTCAATGTTCCAATGCTACAATTGATCCAACAGCTCCAAGTGCTCCAACGCTCCAATTGCTTCAATGGTCCAAGAGCTCCAAGTGCTCCAAAGCTCCAAATGCTTCAATCGCTCTAACAGCTCCGAAAGCTCTAATTGCTCCAAGGGCTCCGATGCTCCAATGGTTCAATTGGCCAACAGTTCCAAGTGCTCCAAAGCTCAAATTACTCCAAGAGCTCCAATAAGCCAATAGCTCCAATAGCTTCAAAGGTTCCAAAAGATCCAACAGCTCCAAGTGCTCCAAAAGTTCCTAAGCTCCAAAGTTCCGAAGCTTCAAATACTTCAAAGTCACAATTGCTCCAATTTTTTCTACAGCCCCAAGTGCTCAAATCGATCGAATTCCTTCATCAGTCTTTGGCTTCAAATGCCCAAGAGCTCCAATTGCTCCAACACCTCAAAGTACTCCAAGTGCTCTAAGTGTTCCTATGCCTCCAAAGCTCCAAATGCTCCAAGTGCTTAAATGCTTTAATTTTATCAATTGCTCCAATATATCCATTCAGAGACGAGAGTTATTTTAGCTCATATAAAAAACTTGTGGCAATTAGTTCTGCTTTTTAATATCAGGTGGCACCACGTTTTGCGTATTTGTAAATATTATTCTTTTTTATGTGGGATGGAGGATGCTCTCTCTCGATCGTAAGAGAAGGAAAGCTATGCTAAACATCAAGTATAAGGAAGTTAGTCTTGCATGATAGTTTTTCTCAGCTTTTTAAAGGCATAGTTTTCTACTGAGTAATAATATATTTTTGTTTAAATTTCAGGTCTTTTAAATTTTGACAGTGCTGATTAATAACAGGAATTCAGAAATTTATATGAAACTAGTTATAAAATTGCATTCACATTAAGTAAACAAAATTTATTGTAGAGATTGATTTCTCAGAAATAACGAGAAGCCCTCATATTATTCTTATCATTTTATTATTATTTTTATTATTTTTGTCACCATGATTAAGTAAATCTGGGGTTAGTTTCCTCCGTGTTTTCTTTATTATTGATATCATTATTTGGTTGGTTTTCTCAATGTGCTCCTGATTATTCCTGTCGATATTTTAATTGTTTCTCCAAGTTCTTCTAGTCATTCATAATAATACATGTGTTGGATTTTCTCCGTGTGCTCCTGGTTATTCCTGGTGAGACTTCTGCTGATGTTCTCCGAGTGCTTCTTGTTATTTATGAGAAATTAATCTCTGCATAGATTTATTTTTACTCAATGAGGCTTGCAATTTTATTCAGAGTTTCTTAAAATTGTTCAAGTGCTGTCACTAAACAGCACTGTCAAAATTTTAATATGCTGGAATTCAAACAATCAAAAAATTAATTAATCAGTAGAATATAATGTTTTTAAAAATCTGAGAAACACTATCATGTAAGACGAACTTCCTTCTCCCTGATATCTAGCGTAGCCCTCCTTCTTTGCGATCAAGAAAGAGCATCCCGCAACCCACCTTAATAAACAATAATATTTACCACTACGCAACACGTGGTGTCATCTGTCGTTCAAAAGGAGAACTACATGTGACAATATTTTGTATGAAGTAAAATAAGTCTCGCTGCTGAATGGAGCAATTGGAGCAATTGATGCTATTAAAGAATTAAAGCACTTGGAGCAACTGGAGCTTCAGAAGCATTGGAGCATTTAGAGCACTTTTAGCTGTTGGAGCAATTGAAGTTCTTGGGCAGTTGGAACCAAAGTCGTAGGAGCCAAAGACTGATGGAAGCATTTGATCAGTTGAAGCACTTGGATATGTAGGAAAAATTGGAGCAAATGTGGCTTTGGAGAATTTAGAGCCTTTGGCACGTTTGAAGAACTTGCAGCTGTTGGAGATGTTCGAACCTTTGGCGCAATTGGATATATTCCAGCATTAGAGATCTTGGAGCAATTTAAGCTTTGGAGCACTTGGGGCTGTTGGTCAATTAGAGCATTTGGTGCACTGGAGTACTTGGAGTTGATGGAACAATTGTAGCATTGGAGTATTCGAGCAATTAGAGAATTTGCCGCTTTAGAGCACTTGGAGCTGTTGTAGCAAAAGAAGGACCCAAGCACTGTAAGAGGCAATGTCTTTTGGAATCAATTACTGTTGGAGCTACAGACAGCTGGAGCTAAATTCTGTTGGAGCCAAAATAATAGAGTCATATTTTATTTAATAAATATTTTTTTACTCAAAATTACCTCTTTGAATCCAGCGATGACTAAGCCATCACTGTAATCAATCGAATCAATCAATTATTTAATTGCTTCCTTTTATGATGAATTTCAGATTTTTCCCGAAATTATAGCTTAATAATTACAGATTTCCAATATGGCGCCCAAGACGGCCAACAAAAGTGGACAAGCTGAAAATAAATTATTACTTTAATTTATCGAGTAAAAATTAAAATAACATGGCGGTAGCGTCCCCCAGCTGACGAAAACAAGACGGCGGCCTCCAGCAGACGATATTAAGATGTTTAACGTGGTGTCAACTAGCTGGCGATATATATACACTTGCATTAGTGGGGGGAGGTCAGTCTGCCGGTGGCTTCCATTGAGGAAAGATGTCCCCATTTTTATTTTGTCCTCACCAGGTTCGAACTGAACACTCCATGACGTTAGTGTGTTTTTAATTCAAAGTTTTAATCAAAATTGATTAATTATTAATTTTAAAATTTTTCGACCTATTTGGACAATAATTTCGTATAAGTTATTCACGATTTTTTTAGCATAATAAATAAATATTTTCAAGATGGTGGGCGTCACGTATAGTACAACTTTTCAAGAATATAGGATGACGGTTATAAAGTAACTGATTTTTATTAAAATTTTAATAATTGTAATTATGGTTTTTAATTTTTTATTAATAAAATACATGTTTACTCTCGCC
This sequence comes from Bacillus rossius redtenbacheri, assembly GCF_032445375.1. Lineage (NCBI taxonomy): Eukaryota > Metazoa > Arthropoda > Insecta > Phasmatodea > Bacillidae > Bacillus > Bacillus rossius. Next base: position 31,237,853 of record NC_086331.1, read on the forward strand.
GGGAATCAAACCCAGTACTGAAATCGATTAAGTAACAAAAAAATTGAAGAAGTATATTTATGGTAATTTTTTTTCGGAATATTTTGTTTGAAAACTAAAGAATTTAAAATTTATGGTCAAGGTCAAGGTCATCCATTAGAGCCGCCAGATGAAAGCTTGTATATGCAGGCTTGAAGACTCTTTGCGCAATTTTGGTTTCTTCTAAGGCAGCCTTTTGATTATTTTTTTTCGAAACTCGAATTTATGAATGTTCGAGGACAAAAAAAAAATAAAAAAGGAAATCTTCCCTCAAAATGTGAATTTTTCTTTCGTAATAGGGAAGTTTTAAAATTTATTAATTGTTTAGAGATTATTTGGTGGATTTTGTTTACCAAAAAACTGGAAATTTTGGTGGATTCTGGCGAAATTTGTGTACATGTTGGCATTTTTGAGTAATTTTTGGCAAATTTTGAAGTTCAAGTTCACAGGTCAAGGTTATCCAATATGTTTGCCGTGACGTAACAATCCAAAATGTCGGTTATTTCGCTCAGGCTTATCAGCCAGAAGCCAATCCCCGGTTAGACATTTACATACTACTTAGAACACCTTATATTCTCGTACTTGAATAATATGTTAACGTATTTAAAACGTAAAAATAAAATTGGGGCAACACCACGACTAAATACTCGACTTATTTTGGTATAGACAGCAAAATTCGCGTATTAATTTCGCGTTATGCAAGATTGTATACACATGTACCTTTATATTGCTTCTGTGATTGGCTCACAGTTTATCAGAAGGACTTTGGCCTGTTAAAAACAGCCAACCAAATAGCTATCGAATTGGAAGCATCCCATTTGAGAGGTCTCACGATTCAGTAGCCAATGAGCACGTTGCATTTGCCCGAGTAGTAGTGGAGTCCATCCCAGAGCTATTCGAATGTGCGAATATTTCCAGTCCATATTTATTGGTCACACTGATTTACGAATACAGAAAACTGAAAATTGCCGTGCAAATGCGTATGGGCCGTATATCCGCATGCGTGCCATTGTAAATACTCCGTTTTGTGAGATCAGTCTCCTTTTAAGTGACATTATAGCACAAGGCAAAACAACGGTTGTCAATTTAGCCAAGTAGTTGCGTTGTTCCCAACAACAAAACCTTCTATTTTTTTTTTTGGAAAATTTAGGCACAATTATTCAATTCGTTTTTATCAAATAAACAAATGATTCTGTAAACTTTTAATTTACCCAGTACATGAAGTACTAAACTAGCGTAGTCTTTAGAAAAATTTTCTTTCCACTAAGACGAACGTTGGTTTCGATCATTGTAGTGTCGAACCGAGGTTTTCTTGCAATTTAGATAACGTAGTAATAGTTGACATTTGATGATACAAACAGGCGGGTTTCAACCACACACATTTTAAGTCACTAATGCAACTTGGGTTTGTCTCGCCTCATTACTAGAGACTAGAGACCCGGAAATTTCGCGGATTCCTCTGGCCTCCGGATAGAATTCAAAGTTATAGGTGTGCTCGACCCATGTTTACTTTCCCATTGGTTGATTTCTTAGCGAGAAAATTTTTATCCTTGTTATTTGGCACTAACTGATTCGCTTACTTCTCTCCTAGCTAGACATCATTGGTAGTCAATTGAATAAAAGGCGTTAGAGCCATTAATTCCAACCGATGACCCCAAATGCTTCACGCGGGCTTTACTTGCCCGCTTTATTACTTTCTATTGTTTCCACACATACCATCCGATTACTGTAGTCATAGGCTGGTCGATGTAGCAATGCAACACAGCAGCAGGAACCAAGAGCAATACTGACGCCTTGTCAAAGGATGAGACAGTCATGTTTAGAGACCCGGAAATTTCGCGGATTCCTCTGGCCTCAGGATAGAATTCAAAGTTATAGGTGTGCTCGACCCATGTTTACTTTCCCATTGGTTGATTTCTTAGCAAGAACATTTTTATCCTTGTTATTTGGCACTAACTGATTCGCTTACTTCTCTCCTAGCTGGTCATCATTGGCTCACGGTCGTGGATGGGCGTGTCCAGATAACTGCGGTCCAATCATGAACACAGTGCGAGAGTGTGAAGGTTTGCATTCTAGCTTGCGACTAAATGAATCCGTGAAAATTCCGTGGCTCTACTAGAGACCTGTAAAATTCGCGGTTTCGATGGCCTTCAGGATAGACTGCACATACCCCTGTACACTCTGGCAAATAACGCAAGTTCATTGGCTGCCGACTTGTAAGTCGTCACAGCTGGTTTGTCTGTGATTCGATCCTTTTTTGGTTGAGGGTTTATAACTGGTTGAGATTCGTCCAGATGAACAGTAAGCCAATAGCAAAATTATCTAAGAGGTATATGTGTTTGAATTCTAGCTTATCACCGAATGACTCCGCGAATTTTGCAGGTCTCTACTCATTACATGTCATCATCATGGATGGACAACTTCACAGTAAAAACATATTTCCAACGTTACATTTTTTTTTCAAACGAGTTGCTAATATGTGTATTTTGTAGAAGTACCAATAAGTTCTGTAGGCTACCTGTTATCATTCAAGAAATGGAACAGTGAGACGTGTTATTCGAAATTTCTGTTCAGCCCACAGCTAGTTTGTGAGATCTGCAGTCGATGTATTGTAATAAAACGATATATGATTTGAAATTTCAACAAGAGGTTCGCTTCCAGGAGTAATTGTGGGTGAGACCCTCTTCCGATTTCAATCATTTGTATCCATGATGTTTAATAAAAGATTTATTCTATTGCCATATTCTTTGATGTAATAAAACACTTAAAAAAGGGTAAGCTGTAATTACATAACCCAGCGAATAAAACATCACTTGGTAACTTCACGTACTAAGTAAGTCCACAGAACTGAAGTATTGTTACAACGCAAGTTTTGGCTGGCGACAAGCAAAAAATAAATTACAATACAATTGTCTAAATCGTGTAGTGTCATCTATCGGCAGTGAAGTCAACGTCAAGAAATAATTCACACATTATATGAGCGTTAATAGAAGTTATTATTATTATAAATGCAATTTTTTTATAATAATAAATACTCTCACTATTCTGGTAATTATTGTAAGGAAGGCACGGGTTAAAATAAATATTTGTGTAGCTTAACAAATATTAATAATGTTATAAAATATGCTTCAGTTAAATTTACAAATTATTTTACTGTGTTCTTGTTCCAATTCAAAAGCCCCATCACTTGCCAGTTAGTTAATTAACCTGTTGTAACAGCTAACAAAAAATTTCTGCAGAATTTGTCTAACGCGTTTACCCAATTTTGATAGCAACACAACAATTGTATAGTGGAAGAACAGCTGGTTTTGAAATTAATTTTTGAAGTAAGACAAAGGATAGCCAGGTCAGTGGTTTTTGACGGGCTTGTCTGTAGGTCCCGCTACATTTCACATCTCGTGTTGCGTGTCTTATTGCGACACTGTACACATGTGCACTTCCTGTTTTATCCTCCCCAGTAAACGTTTCAGTTCCATTGAGTTTGCTGCGTATGATCTGCGTCTGTGTTGCAGTGTTATGTATTAATAGGGGCAGGCATTTTTCGCGAATAGATCTTAACACTTATAAGTAGAGCCACGGAATTTTCGCGCATTCATTTAGTCGCAAGCTAGAATGCAAACCTCCACACTGTCGCACTGTTTTCATGATTGGACCGCAGTTATCTGGACACGCCCCTCTACGACCGTGAGCCAACGATGTCCAGCTAGGAGAGAAGTAAGCGAATCAGGTAGTGCCAAATAACAAGGATAAAAATGTGCTTGCTAAGAAATCAACCAATGGGAAAGTAAACATGGGTCGAGCACACCTATAACTTTGAATTCTATCCTGAGGCCAGAGGAATCCGCGAAATTTCCGGGTCTCTAAACATGACTGTCTCATCCTTTGACAAGACGTCAGTATTGCTCTTGGTTCCTGCGTCTGTGTCGCATTGCTACATCGACCAGCCTATGACTACAGTGATCGGATGGTATGTGTGGAAACAATAGAAAGTAATAAAGCGGGCAAGTAAAGCCCGCGTGAAGCATTTGGGGTCATCGGTTGGAATTAATGGCTCTAACGCCTTTTATTCAATTGACTACTTCATTGTATGATGTACTCTATGGAGTCCAACATATTCGTGTGAATTAGTTTACGTATAATAATTATAAGTGTAATTCTTACCAAATTTTTATAAACTAACTTTCAGATGTAGTCATAGGCCTATGAGGAGTATAAATATAAACCTTCTTAGAGGAGAAACGTTAGCGGTACCAGTGTCTAAGAAAATGGTTCACTTATAAACTATGAAGTTAGTAATTACTACCGCAGCCAACGTTGTCTGATCACTTTTGCCTGGTACAATTTTTTCCCCTGGTCAATATTAAAAGCTGAGGTACAAGAAAAATAAAATTTTATTGGTTGCATAGAACGGCAAGAATTGATGTCATGAATACCATCATACTACCCAAATATTTTTCCAGTAAATAACAATTTATTAATTTTGTTTGGACCAAAACTGCATTAGAAATAAATTTTTTAAAAAATATTTTATTTAATCAAGGCGGTTTTGGTGAAGTACTTATATTGCAACTATGAGATCAGATTCTGTTGAAAATGACAAATATTATGAGTAACAGCACAGAATTTTATTTATGAGCTTAAAAAATAGTAACAATAATGTGAGCATCTCTTAATTTTGTAAATTTGAAATAAATAAGTAGATGTTATTTTTATAGTTATTTTTTTGGATTTCATTTGTAAAATCAATTAATTTCTTTTCTGTGGTAAAGTGTAAGACAAGACGGCCAGCAATTTAAAGTAAATATAAGATTAATAAATGTATCATGTTTAATTGTCCATAAATGTTACACGTGTTTATGATGGTGAAAGTTTTGGTTCAACTTGCGAACATTGTACACCTGGGAAGTGTACGTGGTCCACTGTTGCTCGGAGAGCGACGGTATGCAAACTGGTGGCAGAATGCGAGGGTCAGGTCATTTAAATGCCAGCCGACGGCCACCCACCGTCCACGGAAAAGTAGCAGCCGTTACGAACTAATTTCATTCCTCCAGCTCCATTGTCATTTGTTTACCTAGCGCGCTTTAAGAAAAGATTACTTCCGGAGAAGATCCCAGCTTTTTGTTACTGGAGAGTTGCAAATGTTTCTCCCTGCAAGGAATTTTGACTTTAAAATTAACTATTTGAAATGCTTTTTTAAGTGAGAGTTCAACCTGGCCTGCACGGCCTTAACCAGACACTGTCTTCTCATTTCTGCTAATCAAGAGTCAATCAATAAAAAAATTTTTCACCCGAAGCAATTTATTTTATAAATCCCTAAATCTATGCAAGAAATATGATTTTTTTTAAAGAAACAAATGTACCATTTAAACCATCTTATAAGGTTCATCAGCATTTTTTTTATTTTACTACATTATCTAATATGTAGAGACACCTGTATTTCGCGATTTCATTTCATGTCAAGGTATTTCACAAAACACTGTAGCTTTTTCTAAGAGTCATGGCAAATTGTGAGGGTGCAGCAGTACGGTGACCACATTCTCATTGGCCCCGTCAAGAGCGGGACGACACCTCTCCCCGACCTCAGCCAATAACAACAGGAGAATAGCTATGGTATTTTGTGAAATACCTTGACACGAAAAGTATTCGCGAAATACAGGTGTCCCTACTAATATGTAAGTACTGTATGCCCTAACTAAAATAAACACCTATTCTGTTAATTTTTTTCTGTAAGACGAACAATAAATCCATATTAACACAGCGGTCTCTTGATTTTTCATACTCCTTATGTATACGTGTAGCCTCTGAAAACTTACCTGTACCACGTCGATACAGCCTTCAGCATCTGTAAAAACTTCCTAACTTTATTCTGAAAACTCTCCTTTCAATCTTACGAATTTAATTATAGGCTATAAATCTTTTAGTTTAACTATGCAGCTAAATGTTAATATTTTAAATACTTGTGAATTCTATTTCCCTATTTACAAAATCCTTTATTTTTTAATCCTTGCCAAATTACGTTTAATTTTTCCTCTAATTTTTTCCATCACTTTTGCCAAACACTGTTCAATTTGTGTACATTATAATTCGGACAGTTATAGTCAGTCAATTAGGTAAAAAAATGTAAGTAAAATACACTTCCCGTGCATACAAAAAATATTTTTTTTGAATTATGGTATTGCTACCAGGTAAACTGATCTGTGAGTCCTCAGAAGGGTGGCAATTTAAATAAAATAAAAAAATAAAAATATATAGCTCTAAAACATAACCAATTCTTTACTTTAACTAAAATATCGTATGAAAAGTTGTCTACGGTCAGATATCAGAATAAATTAGAATGATCTCTGAATATAAATTTTTTGCTTAGCGAGATTTTGGTATTTTTTATATTTATTTAAGTATTTATATGTCAACAACATATTATAATTTATGTTTAATGTTTAATTGTTTTCTGGTGGGATAAATCTTTGCTCAAAATTTTAATTTTAAAGTTTGTTATTGTTCAGTTAACTAAAAGAATAAGTCAATTTTACAGTCTTTGAAACTTGTTTTTCAGTTTTTGTGTTAAAATTAATTGATGAAACATAGTTTGAAAGACTTATCTAAGAAAATATTTTTGTCAAACTTTACTGTGAAATTTATTCGAAAAAAGAGACGGACGAATAGGCATGATTTGTGCTTTAATACTTGCTATGTAAAGTGACAGTCATACGAGCGAAAATTCTCAGCTATGTATAAAATTACTAATAAAGCTCAATCTGTTATAAATAACAAATAGAAAAACAAGAAGATTATTACTTAGATAAAGAATAACTTTAATGGAGTATTCAATTTTCTTGTAGCGATTAAATAATTTATAGGTTAACATCTATTAAATGGCTCCGCACTTAATCATATAGTTGCAAACTTAATATTGAAACCTAGATGTTTAGTTACTCGCGAGATTTTGAAGCCTTCAATGTATTAAAATCACAACTACTCAACTGGCTGGCAGAAAAGTTACAATTTGTTGGAATTTGCTACCGATTGCCCTTACTTTAAAATGAACTCACGAGATTAGATGATAAGTAGAGCCACGGATTTTTCGCGGATTCATTTAGTCGCAAGCTAGAATGCAAACCTTCACACTCTCGGACTGTGTTCATGATTGGTCCGCAGTTACTTGGACACGCCCCTCTACGACCGTGAGCCAACGATGTCCAGCTAGGAGAGAAGTAAGCGAATCAGGCAGTGCTAAATAACAAGGATAAAAATGTTCTCGCTAAGAAATCAACCAATGGGAAAGTAAACATGGGTCGAGCACACCTATAACTTTGAATTCTATCCTGAAGCCAGAGGAATCCGCGAAATTTCCGGGACTCTAATGATAAGTTAAAGGGTACTTTAAAAACTGGTTATGTCCACCGTAAAAAACACTATTTTTTTCCCTCCCATTTGCATGTTTACCTTATTGGCAACAGAATACATAACTTCAAAGTTGAATCCGGTGAAATATCTGCTAAGATAGAGGTATTTGGAACTTCAAACTTCCTTGTTTTATTTTAGGTTCATTCATCGCCTAAAAGTAGGTAAATTTACTTAAATTTATTAGAGTAGGTATATTTGAAATCAAAATAAACCTTTATAAAAACAGCTGCAGTACATAATAAATAAAATTAGACAAGTGATAAATATTTAAATCCTTTTATTAAAAATATACATGTTTATGGTGCAGTTTGTATTGCAAACAAATCATCTTAATTCTTTTACATGGCAAGTGGCAAAGATTTTTTCTGGATAAATTTAAGATATCACAGCTTTATTTCTAATACCATTCGGAATATATGGAAAAATTATAATTAGCTAATGAATATGGATTACATTAACACAGTATTAATACTAATAACTGGAATTCGAATTTACTTTAAGGAAATAAAAAAACAACGCTCTACTCATATGTCTTACGGCGATTTATTTTTCTTTCGTTACATAGTTTTACAAATACTCTATATTGAAAGTCTTATATATACTTAAGAATCGTTTTTCTACATATTTTAATGTACTTAATTTCATATATTTTTCTTTCATTGTTCCGTTTGTAAATACAGAATTAAGAAATCAAATTCTTCCCATTGTTTATTGCCTTCTAAAATATAACAGATCAAGAAATAGCTTGTTATTTGGAGTAGTAGAAGATCTATAAACATGTTTGAAGTTCAGACAATAATTTTTATGTTAATTAAAAAAATGGTTCTACAAAAAAAAGATATTTTAACGTGTAATATCTACTTACTTCACGATGGGCCTGAGTTTTTTCAAATCGAGAATTCTTATTTGTAAATTTTCTTAATATGTAAAAATAATTTATTTCATATACTTATTAATAGCTAAAATCTGTAAAATAATTATGTAATTTAATAGCAACAAAAATCTTTTTAAATGAATAAAAAATCTAATAGTGATATACTAATTACACAAAAATACATTTGCACCATTTTATTGAGCTGTAGATACCTAACCTGACAAAAAAAAACCTTGTCTTCCATCTTTGGAATAAATTAAAAAAAATTTATAAACTGTTTAGTATCAGTTCAAACATTTAAAATTTAAAATATTGAAGTTTTGAAAATATTTGTACATTTTCTGGATTAAAAAACCTACAACTTTTGAAATTAAAACAAATTATTTATTGAATAGAATTTGCATAAATATGCCCATAGGATATGAAAGTAAAGTAATAGTAGTATTAGATAATGTAAATTGAATGTTAGAAAACAAGAATCAAATAAATTTGTTTATGAAAGGAAGGGAATGAACTACAACTAGTTATTCAATAAAACAAGATATGTTTAGAAAAAGGAAAATTTCGTGTGATGCATTTCGTGATATGCTAAAATTTTAACGATTATACGTTTGTGCTGCTTCTGCTATTGGTTTACTAATGATCAGGAGGACTCTGAGCGAATTAGATACCCTCAATCAAAGAAGTATCGAATCTCTAGTTACGCAGTTGAGACACCTCACAAGACAGCAGTCAATGAATGACGTTTGCCCAAGTATGCAGAGAATGGTTGAGTATATATTCTGAATGTCATTTAATCCGCGAAATTTTCCAGTGCTTAGGTATATTTTTAAAACTTAAATGTACAAAAGTTTTAATTTTTTTTTAATTTCTCACTATTTAACTGATATTGGGGGAATTTTTTGACTGAATCTGAAAAACGAAAACAAAACTGAAAACCGAATGTTCTTTGAAATGGTTCAATACATAAAAATTTGTTGTTGCATCAATAAATCTGTAATTATTAGCCGTTCAAATACGGCATGTTAGTGAAAATTTGGAAAACATAAACTGTGAAATATTTCCTGAACGAAGGAAATTTCGAAAACATTTTTCAAAGTTATTTTGATACCTTTGAACTGTACAATTGCTTCCAAAGAGTTTGGCCACTAAGAAGAACTGATATATTGCGTACAATTAAAATATGTTATTCTTTTATAAACGACGATATATTTAGGGTAGACGTATCAGAAGTAAGAGAAACACGATGAAGAAAGCGGCAGGTTATCAAATATACCTATACGTGTTACATAACATTTCCCGGCAGAGTATTCGTGGAAGCTAATAACGCCATGTTTGAAGTAGAAGGCGCGGCACACGAAACAGAGCTTCTGTGGGGTTTGAAGGCATTGATTAAAGACGCGGTAGGTGCTCGAAATGTCGTATGAGCCGACGGAATCCTGATATGAGATCTCAGGCTGACTGCGAGTTGGGCGTAAGTGACACGGCCACGAGAACCCGGGTCCCCTTAACTCCAGTTCAGCTATCTACTGTCGCGTTGGCACGTTTCCCGTGCCAGTCCGAACTACGTATTGCTTTATTTTACTCCTTTTTTTCAGGCTTACAGAATATATATTATTAAATTCTAGATAAATATATCATTAAAATTTTATTTGTTGATATATGTTTTACTTACATTAATTGAGTACGAAATACGCTCTAAACAAAAGCGTTCTCTTACTAATCGCTGTCTTGTGCTTAGTTTTATTTAAAATTGATCTACGTTGTGATTCACTGAACAGGCAGCTTTTTTTTTTTTTGGCAAAATAATGTTTTAATCAGGAAAACATACCTGCTTACATAAAAAAATAGTAGTGAGAATAAATATAAGCAAACGGCTAAACTAAACGAACTGTGTTTACACATGCTTGTAGAATTAAAACTCTAAACAGATAAACAAGTATTTGTTATCATGATGTTATTTTTCTTAGTAATTATCTAAACTTATTTACAGAAACTTCAACTATAAGCGTTATAAAGCAAAATAATCCAAATATAACTTTAGGATTATTTTTAGAATTTTTATTGCTGGGAATTTTTTAAATATATATTTTTAAAATATCTAATTATAGTCTCATAACGTTTGTGAAACGTATGTAACACATCGTAAAGTATATAAAAAAAAACCAAAATTGTTTTTAAATAGTTTATGCTCACTGAATGTTTACATGTAACTCTTCAGACGCTTGGAAAAAAAATTCTTAAGTCGAGACAAATTTGTTGTGAATAGAGTAGAAATATTACACCGTTACGGGGTCACCAGGAAAATGTAGTTTTCACCAACAAGTCAATTCATGAATACCGGAGCAGTTTTCAGGACTTGTTCCTGGGGCTGGAGCTACCGCCAACCGGGAGTTTTCTTTTGACGAGTGGCGTCAGAGCGCGCTTTGGCCCGGTCTGACCCGGAGCGGCGGCCGGAACCTGCCGAAGGAAGTCTGCCGCTGGGAGGAGAAGAAAAGCCCAGGCAAGATGGATCGGCAGACATGTTGCTTTATCTCGGGGCCGTGTTCATTTGCCGGAATTACCAGCGAGGGTTGGTAAAGAGTGGTTGGGTGAGGTTTGCGGGGGTGGGTGGGGGGAAGGTTGGGGGTGGAGCGTCCTTCTCCAAGGCTCGTCTCTCGTCTGCTCCGGCAGCCCCTGGGCCCCGGGAATAAATTAGAAGCCCTCGCAAGGAGGTGAGGCGCTGCTGCTGCGGCGTCGTGGAGTTTCCTGGGCGGGTTGGCAGGGGGGGGGGGGGAGGCTGGAGCGAGGCTGCGAGGAAGGTTCCTCTCTCCAGGCAATAAGGAGAATGTCATCTCGACTCCCACAGGTTCTGCTATTTTCATCACCGGCTCCTGCAACCCCTTCGCCCCCCTCACCGCTGCACGCCATCTTCACAATAACGCTACAGCGCACAGCCGCGCAAGAGCTGCCGCGAACACACTATTGATCAACTGAGCCATCTCTCATTTCTGGTGCGAGGCGGGGGTCGGCGCGACTCAGAACCACCGTCGCTCCGGGGCTGTTTGAACGGTGCCGACGGAAAACGTTGCCAACACAACGAAAAAAAAAATCCCGCTATCTAAACTAAAACTTTGAAAAACGGGGACCGAAGATCTGCGATCGTACCAAACGAATACCAGAGCTCATTCGATCCCTCGAAATTGCCACTCCCAAAATTCTTCCTTTAAACAGTACATTCGTTTGACATAATTAGCCTTCTCATGATACGTTTTGTTTGATTCATTTTTACTTTTAAGTGAACTGCTACAAACTATTTTTTTCCCACACCGCCAGAATTTGGCTACACTGTTCGAAATTTAACAAGCGTATCATGAAAAATTGTAAAAATAATTATGGTCTTTTGTGTTAAAAAACAATATTTTTTGTATCAGTCAACAAAATAGTTTGTTAGTAAGAGAAAAAAAGGAAAATATTATAAAGAAAATACAAAAAGGTTTTGTAGATTCCTGTAAACTTATTTTAGCGTCACATTTAATCACGAGAATAGGCGCGATTTGTTTGATTTTTATTCTACATTTTAAATTTTATTTTAAAAGTTAGTTCTCATGATTGATTTTTTTTTGCTTTTAAAAAGTTATCACAATAATAATTTCTTTAAAATTTATATTAATTCATGAAATATTTAGCTTAGCTTTTCTTATCGAAGTAAGGAAATTTTTGAAATGAGTTTATGTTTTAAAGAATAAAAAAATCAGTAAAAATTTTAGTAACAATGATATATAATAATAAAGAAAACATGGTATTATAGTTCTTATATGAATAAGAACATTTTTATGCACATTTAAACTTACTAAGTCTATCCTGTGCCCTAAACACTCCTGGACATATGTTTATATATTTCCCTCCAATACCCGAGTTTTAAAGTGAACTATTATAGATGGAAGGTACTGTTTATATTTGGCTATACCTATAAATGTACGTGACGCATAGAGGCCAGGTACCAAAAAAAATAAAGGTTTGTTCTCACAATGTCTATACATCCTATTGATAGACATAAAATCTTCGTGAATGGCAAAATTTCGGCCTTCGACTCATGCAAATGATACAGTTTTGCCTCCCGTGTTTGGCGTGTAAATTATCTGGCTGAAGGGATTCCGCTTTGACCTTAAGCCTACGTTTCTGCGTAGATCATCTACCTACCGATTCACCAGCCCCACCCACATTTCAGCCTAGGTACACTTAAATCACCACGAAACAGAAAACAGCTGACTCGGAAGTTTTATATTTTACGTTCTGTTCTCCCTCGCACAATTCCCCGTTATGAAACCCTAAATATATGCATATATATTCTCTTCTCCTGATCCTCCAGGTTGCACATCGCTAACTTACAACCTGCGGATGGAAATCTTCACAGCGTCTATATTTATTACAAACATGTGCTCCAGCTTGTAATTATACGAAGCACAGCTTGAAACTGCTGCAAGATCATTTTGTCAGAAATAGCCGTTCACAAAACATGGTGCTTGATGTATTTCACACATAACTAGAGGTTTAATAATTATTACTTTTGCTTTTTTAAAATACTTTTGTTAAAAGTTTTAATGGGTTTATAATCATGTAAATAATCTTATCTCATTTTTATTTTTGGAATGACACAGTAACACATTTTTCCTTAACGTGCCAAATGTTTACTGCAAAAAAACCACAATTGCTTGGAGTGACTTGGGAAGACGCCACTTAAACTGGATTAAAAGAACAATTTTAAAAAAATCATTTTCCTTAAACACTTTCCAAGAGTAAATGTATGGCCACCAATTGAGGTGGTGAAATTGTAAAATTTTGGAATTTCGTTCGAGACTACGCGAGTTAACCTATATTCCCGGTATGACCATCCTAGGTTCAAGTACAGTGTCTAAAAAAGTTTAACACAACAGTCTTATTCAAAATATAATTACCTTAGTCTTTTATTTTTTTAGTCATCCTTTCATGAATATTTTGTGAATATTGCTGAACATTGGACCTTCAAGTTTTTTACCAATATTTTTCCAACTTTAAAAAAAATTCTTACGTGAACTAATTTTTTGAACGTTTTTATTGTTGCAAAATAATTTTACACATCTTCAAATACTTGGAAAAAATTTATACTGATATCAACCAAATGGTTTACTTTGTACAACATTGTTGATACTTAAAAATGCATATTTTTATGAAATTTATCAAAAATTTAAAAAAGTTATCTTAAAAACTGAATGTCGTATTAAAATTTTTTTCGATAGCTAGATGTCTCATGATCTGTACTATTCACATAATATTCATGAAATGATAACTAGAAAAATAAAAAAGCTAGGGTAATGTTATTTTAAATTAGCCTGTGGTCTTAAACTTTTCTTAGGCACTGTTTGTCACCTTTTTCCCGAAATCGTGCCTGGCAAATTCTGGAACGGTTACTTACGATAGTGCCATAGCCGACTGCTCCCACAGAGTTTTATCTCTGTGTTGTACGTGGTCTCGTGCCCGATGACCTCACTATCGTCGACGCGCTAAACCCAAAAGAAATAAACTATGGCAGGAGATGGTGAACTCTTACAAGTCCATCTTACGCAAGCACGTGGAGTAACTCGTTAGTTAAGGCCCATCTACATGTTTCTCGGGACCTAGGAATAGGCGCCTGTACTTATTAACGCGGCTTAGTAGTTATACTAATACATTTTCTGAGATTAATAGTCACGGAAAAATTACATGAAAAATATTTTGTAGCACAATGGGTACATAATTAACTATATAGCAGGTATATATGCATACATAATTCATTATATGTATATATATGATAAATTACCCGGAATTTACCTCGCTTAACACAAAGTATAGAGGTATCTATTTTTTTTATTTCAGAGTAACACGATTACAAATATGTAAGATTTTATTTCAGAAATTTAAACTACTTGTATAATGTTTATTTTGAATGAAAACAATTAGCTACACATTTAATTCAGAAGTACCAATGTTCCAGTTTAAAAGTTGGGAAAAGGGGAAGAGGCAAAAAAAGAGTTAATAACTTTAACATGTGTAAAATAATCGAACCAACGTAATAAGCTATGTATTGAAAGTTATTATACCAATTCGAAAAAGAACTTACAAGTATTTATAAAATTTCCTTAAATGTAAGTGTTTATAATGTAATAATCAGTAGTATAGTAGTATAACAAGTTGTATACATAAATAAGTATATATAGTGTATGAAAATAAATAGTATACAAAAATATGGGACTTTAATTCAGAAATTTGTGTTTCGACATCACGCTTTTAAGAACTGAGCTAAAGAGAGACGATGAAAATAGATAGAAAACAGTGATTTATCAAAGTTACATTTCAGTATTATAATTAATGTTTAAATTTGATGATATTTATTTTTATGAAATGAAAATAGTTTCGCTTTCACCGACAGACACAGGTATGTTGCACCACATGCGGTCAGTTGTCTCGAATATTTCGGCTCGTGGGTATAAGCGAAAATGCGCATGCGATTTACACGTTCATCTTAAACTTCCATCCAAGTTGCACGCGTACATCATATTTTCGTTGCCAACAAAAATTTCACCCTCAATGCGCTTAAAGAATTATATCACTAAAAAATTTAATGAAGCCAACCAAATATGTAAAAATATAAGTTATGAAAAATTGCCCGCGGAAGGCATTTTGAAACCCTCATAGAATCCCCTGGCTACGATAATCTCATGATGCGTCACATCGTCCAATGCGGTAGCTGAGTAGGAGTTGGACGATCAGGACTCACCATGCATCACGAATTCGTAAATCACATCTGTAAAGACGTGATTATCAAAAAGGTTTTTTTTTTTTACATTCTTTGCACATCCATTGGTCGTCCACGAAAACTTTTGGACGACAGTACACGCCAGTTCCTGCCCAACTAACGGTCCTACATGCCCAGAATTTTGATTCGCTTAGCACTTGTCAGTTTTTGTTTCAGTAGAAATAAACGACTTTCTAAACGCTGAGAACCAAGTCAAATTTAATGGCATTTAGGTATTTACGGCGATTACTCCTTTTATCTGGAGAAAAATATGACTTTTAATTTTTTGCTTTATTTGAAATACAGGTTGTCTATAACAGAATGTACCAGATTCAGTGGTATATTATAACAGTTTAATTTTTTAATTAGTTATAAATAAAAAATACATAACATTGAAGGTAACCTAACCTATTTTTTTTTACAAATGTTCATTATGTGCACATCTAGTTAGACGACACACACACATCCAATCTAAAGTACATTTCTACCACACTTTGGCTAACAAGCCTCTTCAATTCTGTGTCTCAACTCTGACAAATCATCATGTAGCGGCGTAACGTAGACACGACCTTTTGTAAAGCCCCAAAGGAAAAAAAATCGCATGGCGTTATGTTAGGTGAACGTGGAGGCGAGCGAAAAAGAGCTCTGTCGTCTCGACCATTACGACCAATCCAACGGTCAGGGACTTTGACGTTCAACTACTCTCGTACAAAGAGATTCCAATGGGGAGGGGCTCCATCCTGTTGCCAAATAAAGATTACAGTTTCAACCTCTACTAATTAGGGAAATAGACATTATTTCGCGTTTTAAGCGAGAAAACAACAAAGCAGTATTCGTGCATGAGCTTATCTAAAACGGTTTAAGTTACTCTTTAATCGTGACCTTGAACCAACACTCGACAATGCCTATAGTTGTTACTATTAACTATTATACCTATGACATTCTTTTTAAGAACATACTGTATTAACTGAGTGGTACAACAATTGGAATGTCTCACAATGAACAGCCTGTTGCATACGGGGCAAGGATGAAGGACATTGTTCACCAAAGGGCTGCACAAGCACTTGATGAATTACATGCCGCTAAAGACGTAAAAGCCGTTTAGAGAAACTCATGTGTATAAGAAGAGCGTGGCCAAGGGCGTGGAATCTTTTTCGGACATCTCTCGTAAACTTGTTACACGCATTTTTGATGCTCAAACTTAAACTTTTCTGTATTAACCTTTGAATGGGTATTTATTGTATTCATAATTGTTTAATTTTTCGAATAACTCAGTTTATATTGGGAAGAAAATTCACACTTATATGAAGTGACAAGCAATTCTCGCGAAAAAAAAAAACCTGAACGTCTACTAGACTGCAACAAGTTATACCCGCGCCTGCGGTTTCTTCCCTGTAGTTGGCGGCCGTCTGCGAGAGAAATCGTTGCCTTTTTTGACCGAGCTACTCAGGATGCGTTTACTTCCACACTGAATCAGTGTGATTGGTAGAAACCTGCAAAATTCGTGGATTCATTCGGTGATAGGCTAGAATTCAAACACATATACCTCTTAGATAATTTTGCTATTGGCTTACTGTTCATCTGGACGAATCTCAACCAGTTATAAACCCTCAACCAAAGAAGGATCGAATCACAGACAAACCAGCTGAGACGACTTACAAGTCGGCATCCAATGAACTTAAGTTATTTTCCCGAGTGTACAGGGGTATGTGCAGTCTATCCTGAAGGCCATCGAAACCGCGAATTTTGCAGGTCTCTAGTGATTGGTGTTGTTACAATCGATATGTACCTGAGAGAAACTTACACAATCACGAAACACAGACGATGCTATAGTGTATTAACTTTCATCCAATCTCTAAATCTTTCGCGAAAGCTGCATGCCCCTACGGATTATTTATAGTAATGATTAGAGACCGGAAAAATTCGCGGATTAATTCCACGATATGCTAGAATCCAAACAACTGTACCTTTATATTGCTTCTGTGATTGGCTTACAGTTTATCTGAAGGACTTTGAGCCAATGGAAAACCTTCAACCAAAAAAGTATCGAATCGCAAGCGTCCCCAGTTGACGGGTGTCACGAGTCAATAGCCAATGAACAAGTGGCATTTGCCTGAGTATGTAGGGGGTTGTGGAGTCTATCCTAGAGGTTATCGCAAGCGCGAATTTTTCCAGTCTCTAGTAATGATATGTGGTTACTAATGTTTTTCTTGCAATTCTCTGTCGCAGAAACCATCCCAGCTGGTTGACCTGGTTGACTCCCGCAGCACTGGCCGCTGGGCTGATGTCTTCCTCACCAGACCAAACTACTGGTCTCTGCGTCAGCGTCAAATGCGCCGCCTTTCAAACTTCGTGCCTATTGGCTGAGTGGCCAGAACTTTCGGCTTGTGAGCTGAGTGTCAAGGCTGCCGGTTTCCATTCCCTCCCTTCCGGAGTTCAAGACTGCCACTGTGGAAAAGTATTTAATTTCACACCAAATGTATGATGCAGAGGATTCTCTGTCGATGGTAGTGTAATAATACGCTTATATGTAATTTTTTTACTTTTGTGCTCAAGTAAAAAAAAAATCAAAAGGGTTAAAGTACAATTTCTATGGTTAGGTAAATATGTCGTAGCTCTTGTTTATTTTTACTTTTTTATGTGTAAATATAAGTATGCAAGGATGTATATATTTACCAAAACAACCAGTTTATTATAATGCACAGTTGAGTAAATTTACAATAACAATGAAAATGTGAATTTTTTTACCACTTGTCTACCAACTATTTACTGTTTAAAATTTCAGGTAAAATATACGTTTTAAATATTAATGGAAAACAGAGATAAATGTGAAACCGATTTTCATTTTTTTATAATTATACTATGTATGTAAATGATTAAATATATTTTGGAGAGTAAAAATGATATTTATTTATACAAAATGTAGGGATGAATGCTAGTTATGTTACGACCACCATCAAAAATAATTCTCTACTGAGTTAAAGATTAAATGATTTTTATTTAAAATCATTTTTCCATATATCTTCCGCCAAACTGTTATCAAACTACGAACAAAAATGTATAAATTTTTCGAGAAATAGTGCTATAAATACAATTATTTTACTTGCACATCCTATTTTATATTACTGTGCGATTGTGTGACAAGATTAGGCTGAGAAGCTATTTTATACTTTTTGCATTGCACAGCACATCCGGCGCTCTCATTTTATTTCTTTTGCAATCTGTCTTCATGACACTAATTGAACGAAGTCGATCATAAAATGGTTTAAAATATAGTCGTTAGAGCGTTGAACAGTAGCGACACCTGGTTGTGGATGTAGAAGTCATCGCCTGAGTTGCGCTGAGGTATTTGCCGCCGAACGTAACGCTTTACACGGCCAGTTAAACACCTGGTTTTATACGAGATGTGATCAAAAAATACGGCGAATGAATAATTATAGCAGGAACTGCTGAAGCTACATCTATTTGAAGTAATAAGGCCGATAGCCTGAACCTTTGAGATAGCCAGTGTCAAGTTTGAACAAGTTGTGAACTGCCAGTCGGCTTACAGAGCGAGAAAAGTGAGGTCGTGTTTACTGTGTCTGTCGCACATCTTGGACAGAGACCCGGGAATTTCGCGGGTTCGTCTCGCCTTAAGGTAAAATGCAAAGTCATAGGTGCTTAACCCATGATTGCTTTCCCATTGGTTGATTTCTTAGCGGAAACATTTTTGTCCTTGTTAATTGGCACTACCTGATTCGCTTACTTCTCTCCTAGAAGGGCATTTTTGGGTCGCAGTCGTAGAGGGGCGTGGCTAAGTAACTGCGGTCCAATCATGAACACAGTGTGAGAGTGTGAAAGTTTGCATTCTAATTTGCTACTAAATGAATGCTCGAAATTCCGTATCACTAGGGACAAGCATTTTTCCGAAAAGATCTGAACACTTATTAGACTGCAACAAGGTATACCCGCACCTTTGGTTTCTTCCTTGTGATTGGCAGCCGTCTGCGAGAGAAGTCGTTGCCTTATTTGACCGAGCCACTCAGGACGCGTTTACTTCCACACTGAATCACTGTGATTGGTGTTGTTACAATCGATATGTACCTGGGAGAAACTCACCCAATCACGAAACACAGACGGTGCTAAAGTGTTTTAACTTTCATCTAGTCTCGAAATCTTTTCGCGAAATATGCATGCCCCTACGTATTACTAATTATGGATTCCAAACAACATTAAATTATTGTTTGTGAAACTTATACCAGAAAAATGGGTCCTGCTGAAAGGAAAACATTTTGACAACATTCCCGACATTGAGAGAGCCACGACGGAGAAAATGAAGACCCTTCAGATAAAACTTCCAGGAATGCTTCCAATCATAAAATCTAAATTTGAATGAGTGTGCATCGCCAGCCAAGGAGAGTATGTTGAAGGAGTTTAATTCATATTTCACGTTAGCTTACTACTTACGTTTATCGTAATGAAAATATTGACATTATTTTTTTATCACATCTCGTATGCACAAGACAGGTGACCCCAAAAGTTTTCAAAAATTTCAGTCCTTGCATTTATACAGTGCATTATTGAAGATATGTTGAAACAGTTAAACGAATAACCTATATGTGTTTTTTATGCTTATGGTTAATTCATCTTCTATGCATTAGAACCGATCTTGGTAGTGCCATTTTAGCTTTCTGCTGCTGGCACGTATGCGCAAATGGATGTGCACGTGAACGGATTTTATGATGCGTAATAGCCATCTTGTCAAAAGTGTAAATCTCTGTGGATCTCATGATACATAAAAATAAGAAAGTAAGATTTTTCATCTGCTGGCTGTCCCGTGGGTGAAGTTAGGAAAGTTTATGCCTGGTCAGTTCTTAAGAGCAATTACGAAATGAAGAACAAAAAATACAGAATGATGTTATTTTAATGCAAAAAGAATTTATATGGTGCTACCGCAGCACTCAGCCCATTGTATTTTGGTGCCAGAGCACGGCCCTGCGTACTTATAGAACATAAGCATTATGGTTAAGAATCGGTACTGGAAATTACCAGTTTGAAATGTTGCGGAGTGGATGTATGCGAGAGACAGTACGTGGTTACATATTAATTGACACGCAAAGTTCGTGATTTAGTATGCTACATGATGAATACTTTTACACTGCAGAGTACTTTAGGATGACAAAAAACACACTTAGTAACATTACAAAATGCTAGAAGAGTATATGGATCGATTTACAAGGTGGGTGCATGGACAACGATTGTCTGCTGCATCTCATGGGGAATAGTGTTCAGTTTGTTTACATATGAATTTAACACAACGACGAAGTTGCATAGGGCTAAGGCTCCTATGTTCATGTTCCTCACGTGGTTATGCGGCCTGAAGCAAATAGTCCAACAAAATAATTAATATGAATTACATTATGTTAGGTAACCATCTACACTTTTCGACCTTGGATGGCCCAGTGCGGGCGAAAGTCAACAGTTTACAAATGCAGCTTTCTGCCCGAGGATAGGCTTGCAAGCAGACCTTCGACTACAATAATAGTGAAGCTGAAATTCGCGAATGCGCGGTTACGAAAGAAAAAATATATGTTAAGCGGTCATCTCTCTAAAGATGCACCGAGGTGAAGCTGGCCAAAGGACCGATGAAAGACGATTAGGTTTTACTTACACTATTGCAACTAAGTCAGACGAAAAAAGCAGTGAGTACCCAGTGGTGCGTGCGGGAACGTATCCAGCCTTTGAGCCAGGCAAGTGACGACTGACGCGCCTCCTGCAGCTGTCGTCGCAGGAGGCCACATTTTCCACGTGAAGTACGCAGAGCGCCGGAATGATTAAGGCTGAGTTTTTTTGGTCTGAGCGCACTAGGAATAGGCTTTAATTAATTAATAAAGACAAGTGATGATGATATTTTAATGAAAAATTATCACTTAAAAAACATATAAAGTTTGGTAACTACATTTAGTGGATTAATATCCACCTGGTATGGCGGAGCAACACATGGACACTTGATAGTAATGAGGTGTGCGACAGAGAAGCACTGACGGGTGGCATTAAATGCCCCCTCCAACAATGCTGTTATGTGCATCGACGCCTACCTCACACGCAATGGAGCGGAGCACTAGGTGGTGACCCAGGGTCGCTAATTAGGATCGTGTGCTCCGGGCTTGTGTATGGCAACCACGGCCGGCAGGTCGTCAGGTGACAACATGGGGTTGTCCCACTGATAATCATGCAGGTTGTTGGGGCTCTGCACATCTGATTCGAATGGGCTGTTGTGGAAGTGGCTGTGCTCTCTAGGGCTGTGTCATTGTGTGGTGGTATAGGTGTACCAGCAGCATTTCAGGTCCAATTCACTATAAGTTCCCCAGGCCAGTCGTCTTATAATGACTCACATCTCTTCCCCGTCCCTGATTACTGGTGGCTCTGGCAACTCATCCGGGTCGGGACCGTACTATTGTGGTCGGAGTACCTCCCCTCAGTCTCTTGTTACTCTCCTGCCGAGTCCAACTCCTCTACTGACACAGAAAATGTGGTATTGCTTAAACTAATGTCCAGTGGCCACCATGGTTCCTCTGGTTCTTATGGCTCGGGTACTAGGTCCTCTTCCCCTGGCTACCAAATAAGTGGTTTCCTTTCTGGCATCTCCTAGAATAGGCTGGTAGGGATGATAAGTGGATTCGGTGGTGGTGATTCGGGGGTGCTATGTCCACTCTTATCCAGCTCTGCTGGGGCAGGTGGAGAGAGAATGGTGTTCCTTGGACTTGACAGAGCAGACTCTGGAAGTTCGGCGGCACACTCTTCCATCTGAAACGCCCCTCGTGCCCAATTTTTATATTATTTTAAATTAATCAAAAAGTCCTTGGAAACTGCTGGGCAAAATATTAAGAAAATTTAAAGTTATTACCAGAGGGGGCACGAGACCGTGAACAAGACAAAATTTACACTCCCTGCACACTAGTAACATGGGAGTTCGTGGATCGTTACAATGAAGAAGGTATTTGATAAATAAATACACAACATCGGTAGCTTGGTCTATAGGTTTTCCTAGTTTATTATTAAGGAATTTTGTGTTCGCATTATTTAAACCTGACAATAAAAATCTTAGTAATCAACAAAGTTAAAGGGGGGCGCCCCGGCATTATTTAAAACAATACATATTACACCTTAACAAACAAATGATTACATTAACAAAATTTCAAATATAGCTCCCAACGATTACATATATATATGAGTTTCCTCGATTTTACAGATTCTTGAGGATGACGTCCTTAAAGCACTGCTCGCTGGTATCTTGGTTTTATGAATTTAGTTCCTTCTATGCAAGTGGAAAAAATATATATCTCATATCACCCGGGTCTTTCCAAGATGACATCGGACTGCGAGGAAAACTCTTCTAAAAGTAGGGATCAGCTGGAGGTCCCGAAGATCATGCGGGGAGCAATTTCCCTCCTCCGTAACTTCGAACCTGTCTGAAACACAGCCCAAATTCAAAACGAATTAGACCTGCGTCCAGACAGTCATACACAGTTGGCGCGAAAGCCAACAACAGGAATTTGGGGAGGAGAAAAAAAACGGGTTACTCACCAAACAGGGTGTGGAAACAGGGCTCGCTAGGTGTCTCGCGCCGACATCACGATGACGCGCTGAGTGGATGTGCCTTACAAAGCACAAAATCGCCTACCCTGTAAGGGTTAGGAGATCGGTATTCGTTGTATTTCTTTTTTCTGCTCTCATGAGCCAGATTGAGATTTCTCCCTGATGTCTCTCGGATCATCGGGCAATAGGTCATTCAAAGACCAAAGATTTTAAAGAGGGGTATCAGGTCGGTAAGTGAACATGAGTTCGAAAGGAGTACTTTTGTGTCCTTCATGATGTGCATAATTAAAGGCCATTTGCAGCCACACCAAATTCAAATCCCATTTATCCTGCTCCTGCGCATGGTAAGCCATTAGAGCCGACCGGGGATTGCGGTTGAATTTCTCAGCATGCGAGGGCTGTGGATAATAAGGCGAGGTTGTTACGTGCAGAATGCCATGTGAGAAGCACATGTTCTTAAAAATCCTAGCCGTGAACTGGGTTGCATTGTTTGAAACTACTATAGAAAAGACTCCCGACGTCTTGAAGATCTGATTACGTAGCGCAGATACAGTGTTTTCTGCGGTGGCTTTTCGCATGGGTATCAGCCAGACAATTTTTGTGAAGGCGTCGATACACACCAGCAGCATAGCGTTTCCTGTCTTTGAGCGCGGGAAAGGCCCGACAAAGTCGATAAACATCTTTTGCATGGGGCGCTCGGCCCCATCTGAAGTTAAATAACCGAAACGAGTGTTCTGCGCTGGCTTACTCAGCGCACAGATTTTGCATAGTTTCACCTGCTCGGTGATGTCCTTGTGCATGCCGTCCTACACGAAATGACGTCGGATAGCCTGAATGGTCTTATATATACCGAGGTGTGCGCCCACCGGCGAGGTGTGATAATAATGGAAAATCATATTACGCAGATTTTGTGGGAGCACAATTATGTATGTCTTTCATTGGGGGGTGCATTTTTGTAACAGCCCCTTAGACATCCTAAAGTATTTTGGCGCAGTTCATGAACTAAAAAGGTTAATAATACTGGAAATGTGGGGATCAGCTTCCTGCTGGCTCTGTAAATCCTGAAATGCCAACGGAAAATCTGTCAATAGGGCTTGACATAAGAGTGGTGTTCCTTCGGGCGGAGTCTGAGTTGGGTTTTCGAACATGCGAGACAGTGTGTCCGCTACTATATTCTGTGTGCCACGAATGTGTTGGATTTTGAACTTCAAAGAGGAAATTTTTGCAATCCATCGCCCGAGTTTCCCTAATTGTTTCGGGTGTGCCAAAAGCCAGGCTAATGCCTGATTATCTGTCTCTAACAGGAATTCCCTGTGTTCTATAAATTTGCGGAATTTGTCAATGCCAAATACCACGGCGAGGCATTCTAATTCGTAGATCGAGGAGGCTTTCCTCTCGGCGTGTGTAAGTGTCCGCGATGCAAACGCAATAGGCTGTCTGCAGCCTTCGACTTCCTGTGACAGTACTGCGCCAATAGCAACACTGGACGCATCAGTCTGTAAAATGAAAGGTTTGGTGAAGTCTGCCATGCGGAGTACAGGCGGGGAAGAAATCGCCTGTTTCAGGAAATTAAAAGCTTTTTCTTGTTCCGAACCCCATGTGAAAGGTGTGTTTTTCTTGCGCAAAGTATTTAGTGGTGCTGCGTGCTCAGCGAAATTGGGAATATATTTTGAGTAAAAATTTGCCATACCAATAAAACGTGAAATACCCTTAGGGTTTGTGGGAGGCGGAAAATCACGAATAGCTTGTGTACGTGAAGGATCAATGGTGACTCCCTTGCTAGAAACCAGGTGTCCTAGAAAAGACAGTTCTTGGACTGCAAACTTAACCTTTTTTGTGTTGACAGTTAACCCCGCCTTACGAAATATACTTAGGACTTCCTCTAAATGTTTGATGTGTTCTTCAAATGTTTCTGAATATACGACGACATCGTCTAGATAGTTGTACACTGTTTTGAATTTTAGATCTCCTAGTATCTGATCCAGGAGTCAAGTTAGTACTTGGGCTCCCGTGGCAAGTCCGAAAGGTACTACTGTGTATTGGTACAAGTTCCAAGGGACACAGAAGGCTGTGATGGGTTTTGAATCCGCAGTAAGGGGAATTTGGTGGTAAGCAGAATTTAGATCAAACACACTAACATATTTGGCCTTACTGAACCAATGAAAAGCAGTGTTTAGGTCTGGCAAAGGTATGTTTTGTATGACTATTTTCTCATTAACTTTTCTGTAATCAATTACACATCGTTGTTGATCCTTGCCCTTAGGCACCAGAAAAGCTGGGGAACTGTAGGCGGAGGTCGAGGGTTCGATTACCCCTTTTTCCAAAAGCTCCTGAACATGATTGCGCATCGTCTGCATCTTAGGGCCTAAAAATTGATAAGGGTGAGATCTCACTGGTATTTTATCTGCTAACTCAATTTGGTACTCGACTAAATTTGTGCGACCTAGTTTACTAGTCAAGACATCTGGAAAACTACTGCATAATTTATCAATGGCGGCCCGCTGCTGTGTATTAAGGTGCTCGTGTGAAGTGGTGTTACCCTGATCCAAGATGGCTGCCGTTGGCTCGGCTGGAACTGAAACTATTTGTTCAGGGGTCCCACAAGGAATAGGATTACCCATGTTGAATTTGAAAACGAAATTCTTTGCCTGAAGATTAATGATTAGACCTGTCTTGGCAATGAAATCAGACCCGTAGATTAGGTCTGTGGCAAGTTGATCAGACACCAAAAATGGGAAATTCCATGAATATAAATCAATCTTCACCTTGATCACAACTGCTAACGTAATATTTAATGGCTGCTCTGAAGCTGTAAAACATTGTAACTTACTGGTCTCAGTCCTTAGAATTAATTTGCTCTGTTTTAACTTGTCAAACAACTGCCCAGAAATTAGGCTGTCCGCTGATCCCGTATCAATTAGTCCCGGTACAATGTGTTCGCCAATCGTTGTTACTGCATACGGAATTACTGTAGGAATATTGCCAAAAATTTGGTGGCACTTTCTCTTGCCCTTATTTGTAGGATCAACACACATTTTACATGAGTACGTGTGCGTTGAATTACCATTTCCCTTATTTTTGTTATTTCTCCTGCTATTGTGCTTTCTTTGTTTATGTTTGTGACCTCGCTTGTTACTTTTATTCCTGGACTCCTTGTTGTTAGGATTATTGTTTTTGTGTAATGGTGTTTCTTGTGTACTGCCATTACTTGGCGCAAGTTGAACTTCCCAATTATAAGAAAGATTTTTAACACTAGAATTTTTTGGTGACCCTAAATAAGGTTGTTCGGGCCACCGCGTTATGCGTTTTTTGGAGTGTCGCCATTTTGTTTGTTGTTTTTGTGGTAACACTGGGACAGGGAATGTCCGTCTCTTTTACAGAAATTACAATGTGCATTTTGTTGATATCTCCCTTCTGGCCTTGAAGAGAAAAATGTATTGCCCTGATGTTTCTGTGCTGCATTCTTATGTTGCGAATTACTGCGCTCCGTTCCCGCGCTGCTACCTTGTTGACTAGCGAATGGGGCTTGTTTATTTGGCTGAAAATCAGCATATCCTATGTTTGTGGCGTGTACGCAAAGTTTATCTAGCTCAGCATAATTTTGGGGGCGTGCCTGGAACACTGAGCGCGAGCGCTCCGCTGGGTTCAAACCGTCTAGGATCGTACTCACGACCTCTCTCTCTGAAACCTTTAGCCTGAGTACCTGGTTGGCTTCCCGTATGTCAGCAACATAATTCGGCAAGGCTTCATTACGCTGCTGCAAGCGGTTAAACCACTCCAACCGGATGTTTGTGAGTAGCTTACTCGGTATACAAAAATTTAACACGTCTTCATGAAACTCGTCGAAAGTGAGGTCATTCTCAATGGCTGCCATGATCCGCTCACTTAAGAGAGCTTGGGTGTATGGGTAAACAATTTCAAAAATTTGTTTGTCGGGAATCCCTTTCTTTTGCCGTAGCTTTAACAAGACTCGAAGGAAATCAATCAGTTTGTGTGCGTCCAGACCCGACGCCTCTGGCAAATTCTTGAGTAGCCTTTCAAGAGGATGGGTGATTTTTCCGTAGAAACTGTAGCCAGTTTCTGGGGCTGTCGTGCTCCTTAATACTGAGACGTGGGGCTGAGCCGCGGCTCCTGCCCGCTGAGGTGAAGGCTGGTGTGACACCGGGTGCGACTGAGTCTGTTCCCGAGTCGCACCCGAGGGGCTGATTCGTGGTGGAGTGAGCTGGGGCGTTGTGAGTGGCGGCTGCAGAATACTAGCACTCGGAAGTGGGGTGGTTTGCCACGAAGGAAACTGTGGCTGAAATTGAGCATAAGGGTTAAAATAGCCCTGAGCGGTCAGATACGGGAAAAACATGTTTGGTGGGTATGGTTGCGTCATGTGGTGTGCCAAGGTTGGTAATCCCTGTGAAAATGTCACGCTAGTGACGGGGTGGGTTGTCACGTGACCCGTTGTAATGTTTGTCGCCGCTGTCGTCAACTGCACAAGCGGCTCAGAATGAGTGGTAGATACGGGTATCGGTTGGTTTGGAAGCGACGTTAGTGGCTGTGAGTCAGGGGCTGCATCTGGCGATCGGCTTGTTTCCCTCTCCTGTCTGTTTACCGTCGCCCGTACTCCTGATGGTCGCGTGTCGTGTTGCTCTACCCCCAGGGACAAGTTAGTAGAGTCCCCTTCCGGGAAGGTGGGACAATCGATGCCTAAAGCCTGTGCCTCAGCCACATAATGCTGACTGCGTCGTGTGTCTTCCAAAAAGGCTGCTCTCGCCGCCAATTTTATGTGGAAACCTGCCGTCTGTTGCAAACATCGTTCTATCTCTTTTATATGAATTTCATGGAGAAGGTCTGCCGAAAGCTGTTTCAGGTTTTGCAAACGTCGGGTAACATGTTTTAGCCTGACTATATGTCGCTCGACATTGGGTAAATTTTCCTCCACATCTAGATAGCTTATGAAAGCCGATATATCATAAAACTTGGCGCAAGCAAGGTTGAATTCTTCAGTTACATCTAAATCCAAATTCGATACACTAGTGGGCACGCCATCATGAAGGGCGGCCCTGAGCCTCTTCCTGAGGACTTGGACATTGCCACTGGAGGGCAAATTGCGTAACTGTAACTCATAGGTCAGCTCATCTGACAGCAATAACTCCGGCTTAAACATACTGCTCGGACGTAATTTACTGCTAATTAACACACAAATTTAACACATATGTAAGAATCAAACGTACACCATAAATACTCCTCTCTTAACAACTATCTTAATTCTAAATACCTCATAAGGCTTCCTATATTAATATAAAATACCAACTAGCCCCAATGCGCGGGGAATAAAAAAACACCTTCAAGATTGTGGGGGGGGGGGGGGTATGTGCCCAAACTTATTTGCGTATAATTCCGCCGTGCTACTCAAACAACTGCGCGAACTTCCACCGTCAGCTTGACTTCCCAACCTGTATACGTCCACAATGGGATTGACCTGCCGCTCGCAAAGTCGTCTGCCACGACGGACAGAGGGAGAAGGGTGTGCGGGAGGAACAGGGACGTGTCTTCGCCCTCAGATTACGGGTAGTGTCGCTGACCAGAGCGGTGTAGGGGGGGGGGGGGAAGAGATAAGGCACGTGAAGACCAGCCGGCCTGCCGCACATCTGGGCGCAGAGAACTCTCGCGCTGAGCGCAGACTAAGTCCGCACTGGACTTTAAAACTCAATCATAATTTTAAATTAGAAATGCACTATAACTACAGGGTATACCAGCGATCAGTTTACAATGTTAAAAGTACAAAATTGGTTTCACAAAAATTTAATTAATTTTTTTTAATTTTTTTTATGCTTTATTTTAGGTATGCCTACTTAATTTATGTATGCCTATAGACCAAACCATGCTCTGCTACCAATTGAAACGCCCCTCGTGCCCAATTTTTATATTATTTTAAATTAATCAAAAAGTCCTTGGAAACTGCTGGGCAAAATATTAATAAAATTTAAAGTTAATTACCAGAGGGGGCACGAGACGGTGAAAAAGACAAAATTTACACTCCCTGCACACTAG
This sequence comes from Bacillus rossius redtenbacheri, assembly GCF_032445375.1. Taxonomy (NCBI): domain Eukaryota; kingdom Metazoa; phylum Arthropoda; class Insecta; order Phasmatodea; family Bacillidae; genus Bacillus; species Bacillus rossius. Next base: position 31,266,562 of record NC_086331.1, read on the forward strand.
TAACTTGGGAGTTCGTGGATCGTTACAATGAAGAAGGTATTTGATAAATAAATACACAACATCGGTAGCTTGGTCTATAGGTTTTCCTAGTTTATTATTAAGGAATTTTGTGTTCGCATTATTTAAACCTGACAATAAAAATCTTAGTAATCAACAAAGTTAAAGGGGGGCACCCCGGCATTATTTAAAACAATACATATTACACCTTAACAAACAAATGATTACATTAACAAAATTTCAAATATAGCTCCCAACGATTACATATATATATGAGTTTCCTCGATTTTACAGATTCTTGAGGATGACGTCCTTAAAGCACTGCTCGCTGGTATCTTGGTTTTATAAATTTAGTTCCTTCTATGCAAGTGGAAAAAATATATATCTCATATCACCCGGGTCTTTCCAGGATGACATCGGACTACGAGGAAAACTCTTCTAAAAGGGGGGATCAGCTGGAGGTCCAGAAGATCATGCGGGGAGCAATTTCTCTCCTCCGTAACTTCGACCCTGTCTGAAACACAGCCCAAATTCAAAACGAATTAGACCTGCGTCCAGACAGTCATACACAGTTGGCGCGAAAGCAAACAACAAGAATTTGGGGAGGAGAAAAAAAAAACAGATCACTCACCAAACAGGTTGTGGAAACAGGGCTCGCGAGGTGTCTCGCGCCGACATCACGATGACGCGCACCAAGTATTCGTGGATGCGCGAAGGAAACCAGAATTTTTAGAATAAAATATAAATAAAAAAATTTAACTACGCATGACTTTTCTAAAAACTACCTCTGCCTGGCTACTGTACAAATGGGATCACATCCCTTAAGCAACTGACTACATCTTTTGTGCAACCGAAAATCGCCGTTCCCGCGAAAAGCCTCTTAGTGCAGATCACGCCGAGAACACGTGGTCAGCAGCCGAGCTCAGAGAACTTAGTGCCACGATGGCGGACAAGGCTTCTAATTAAAACAGGCGCTAAAGCCCTAGGAAGGAGGGGGGAAGGTTCGGTTCTAAGCCGAAAATTTCCGAAGGAGTCCGAGGCGGGCCTGACAAGAACACGACATGCGCGCTCTCTACCGGACAGAAACGAAGGCAACGAACAATCGACTTCTACAGGCCGCGAGAAGAAAGCATAGTGCCTTATGGCACCGCGATGCTGCTTTCTAGCGGCGTAAGAGGGAACTACTTGAGGCGGTGAGCTGACTTGCCACCAGGTGTCATGAGGGTGAGCTCTGCACGCTGGCGACCAGGCCCGCGGTTACTTTTTCCTCTGCTAGATGTCGGGGATGTTTCTGTCGGACCAGGGAGAAGGTATTTGAATTAGGCCATCGTCCCATCCGGTCACTGCTCCTAGCTTGATTTCTCTGAACTAAAGTGATGTGGAGAGAGAGAAGGGGGGGGGGGTACAGAAAACGCCACTCCGCTTGTTACACAGCTCCACTGGATCCCCCTTCGTGCCGAGACATGCTATTCTCAGCAGGTCTCTACAAGGTAGCAGCTTGCAGCCCAGGAGCTGCTCTATGCAGTTTTGGTCATGCAGGGAATTAAAATTACAAACTCGGGACGTGACTGCAGGCGAGAGAAATTTCAACCGGGCTGACCATGTCCACATTAGACAGCAAAATATCAGATTGGCCCCCTGGGAAGGGGCTTCGGTCCACTGGCACAAAGTTTAAATCCGTGGCGTACACCGGCCTAACAAAAAGTAATCACCCCCATTAACAACCAGATAAATTAAAAAAAATATGAAACCCCAAAACATTTTAAAATTATAGAAAAAAATTAAAAAGGTGACGAAATGCCTAATTTCCGGCACACATTTTTGCATTCACAGTGGGGGCAAGACAGCCAGGTCTGGTCGGTTAGACTGGTATGGTCGGTTTTTGGGGCTTCCCTGGTGGTGTTCTCCCAGGGCTCCGAATTTTAAGTGTAGGGTTTTGTACATGTTGGCCAGCTGTTATCCTCTGGCAGTCACTATGTGCAAGTCGTCCTCATGTACCTTTGCGTGTCGTCCACTGTCAGTGCGAACTGTGTACAAAGAGGGGCCAGTTTTCCATAGGACTTGTAGGGGGCTTCGACCACTTAAGAGGTAGCCCAGTGGAAAAAATGCAGGTACCTGTTGAAAGGTGGCGCTGTCTCACATATACCCATTGGCCAGGCTCTAAAGGGTCGGGTGGATGGGTAGTCTCGGGAGTATTATATTTGAGAAACTGCTCCTGCTGTTCTCTGGCTTTCTCTAGTATTGCCTCGAGTTCAGGTTGTACTACCTCCCCCCATGCATCTTCGGTGGCAGCCGATGCTACCCGGCACTCTCCCGGTAATTACTCTGTCAGGGTGTGGCCGGTGATACCATTCGTGCATCTTCGCAAACAGTACAGCAGTTTTGGTATATGGATGTCCTATTTAGAGTGGTTCTCTCCCAGGTGGAGATGGAGCTGCATTTTAATGTCCTAATTTCTCCATTCTGTGGGGTTGGCTTGTGGGTTATAAGTGGGCAGGGTGTGGTTGATTATGCTCCATCGGTAGCATTCGGCATGTTGGTGCCTTCCCCCGAACTGGAACTTATTGTCTATTTTTGAAATGCAGGTAAAGCCATAATAGGAAAAGATTTTACCTTCTTGTAGAGCCCAAATTGTACAAGCCTGAACATTTGACACATGGAATGCCTCCTCCCATCGGGTGAAGATGTCTGTGATAACAAGTAGAAAGTGCTTTCCTCTTGGTGTGCACTGATATGGACCCATTATGTTCAGAGCCACTGTATGGAAAACCCGTGCAGCCACCAGAGTCGCTGCTGCTCCACACCATCTGACACGCACACTTTCCTCTTTTGGCACTTCTGGCAGCCCCTTACATATTCCTTCATGTCTCAGGTGATGCTGGGCCAGTGAAAATTCTGGTGGAGTTCTTCCCATGTATGCTCTGCCCCTGGGTGGCCTGCAAGTTCATGGTTGTGGAATAACTGTAACATGTCCGAACATGAGGGCTCAAGCACTTATGTCCGCCAGGCATTCATGTCCCCTGGGGCCTCAGTCTGTAGTACCCCTTCCAGGCACCTCTGATATGCCTGTAGTAGTTCCCAGCATGCAGCCACTCTGGTTTGTATGGTAGCATCTTTCTGCTGGGCCTGGATAATGACCTGGAGGAGGTCGACCAGGTTGTTGGGACAGCCAGGGTCAGGTATTATGGCTGACTGGGTGGTGGTGTATAGGGTTGCTGTAGTGTTCTGCCCCAGTAGGGTCGGGGGATTTCCAGGTGGTGGCAGCAAGTTTTCCCAGCTACCATCATCCTGGTAGGACATTTCGAGGTCAGGGTGATGCTATAACTCATCTGCCAAAACATTCTCCCACCCAGGTACATGTTCCACATGAAAGTCGAAGTTCTGGAGCATTAGGGCCCACCCCATGAACTTCAACTTGTTCCCTTGCATGGAGTCCATCAGTTCAGGAACTGGTTGTCCATCCTCAAAGCGAAGGCCTTACCTTCGAGGTGGTGACGGTACCTCTGCAAATACACCTGCTTATTCACATGGTACCTCTGATCAGCAGGCCCAAGCTTTGCACTGGAGTACTCGACGACATATCGCTCGCCCCCTTCCCAAAGCTGGTACAGGACCACTGCCATGCCTGCCTTGTTGGTATTGGTCTGGAGGTAGATGGAATGCTTAGGGTTTCAACTGAGCTATGGTGTGGCACTCTCGGAACAGGAATTTAACATAACTGAGTGTGTGGTCTGCCTCGCTTGTCTATTTTAACTTAGATTTCGGGGATAACAGGTGCATCATTGGTGCTGTCACTCTGGCGAAATTTGTAATAAAGTTCAGGAGCCAATTTAGTAGTCCCAGCAGCCACTGAAGCTGCTTGCAAGTGTGAGGAGCAGGTTTGGAATTAATCACGTCCAGCCAACCATGCTGACCACATGGCCCAGGAACTTCTGCTCCACCACCCCAAATTGACATTTGTGGTGCATGCATATAAACCTGTCTAGCCAGCTGCTCGAGGACCATGACAAGGTGTTGCACATGGTATTCCCACATAAGTGACCAGATGATCATGTCGTCCAGATAAGCTGTGACAAACTTGCCCATAAACCTGTCTAGGATGTGGACCATCATGTCCCAGAAGTTGGCGAGGGCGTCAATCAGCTGGAACAGCATGGTACAGAACAGGAATCTGCAGCTTTCAGGGTTGGTGAATGTGGCCTTTGGTCTGTCCTCTGGATGGATGGGCACTTGCGAGTAGCCAGATTTTAGGTCGAGGGATGACAAGATTCATGTATCGTCCAACCCTGCCAGGGTGTAGGTGATGCTGATGATTGGTAGGGTTGTTAGGATGGTGACTGAGTTGACAGGCTTAAATTTATACCAAATTGGAGCTACCCATCCTTATTTTTGACCACTATAACCAGACAGTTGTACGGGGACTAGCTCATCTACACTACTACACCCCTCAGCATCTCTGAAATATTGGTTTGGATGGCATCTCATTCCCTAGGTACAAAACCTAATGGCTTCACAAATTGGAGCTGATGTGGTCGGGTAGGGATATTGTGTTCAGTTAATGTGGTGCGAGACAACAGGTTCGTTGCTGCGAACACCTGTGGCTGCTAGGCCAAAACATTGTTGAAATGTGTTGTGTGCTCTTGAGGAACCTCGTTTCTGAGTTCAGCCAGCATGATGGTGTGTGTGGGTGGTAGAATGGGCTCTCAGCCCACTGTACAGAATCTCCCTGCTCTTATGGCCCTCATGCAGCTTACCCTTTCAAACATCTATGGTCTCATCCTCCTGTATGAGACAGGGTAGACCCAAGATGAGGTCGTACCACAGGTCCCATATCACTAAGGCTGGGTTTAACTAAACTGGTCACGAATGGTGATGGTGCACCCAGTTGTAAGAACGCACCTTCCCTTGGTGGTCAGCTGGATGCCTTCCTCCCCGAGCTCCAGGTTTGCTTCTGGCACCAGGTGGGATGCAATGTAGGTGGTTCGCCGTGGTGTACATCAGGGCATAGACTGGCAGCATGTTCATTCAACTGGACTGGCACTCGTATTAATGCTCCTGCATCATCACTCACTCATACCAGCCAGAACGTTCTTCTGGTCAGCCTCACAGGTGCTACCAGTTTCGTCAAATGTAGGTGCATGGCATGCCTGCCCCTACTGACAGGTGGTGGACTGCATGTTTTGGATGGGTGAATGGTGCAGGGGTGGTGACCAGCAGGTCTGCCGTACCTTACTGGAAGTTTCCTGGCGGAGTTGGCCCCTTCTTCAGCATCGTCACAGCCCTACCCTGGTCGGGATCACCATATGCCAGTGGTACTACACTGTCAGGCAGTAGTAGTATCATGGTGGCCACTTCTCTCCAACTTCATGCTGGCCCTTCCGGCACTCGTCATTGTTTACAGGCCATCCAGGCTGTTCGCACCAGTCTGTGACATGCCCTTCCCGCAGTTTTCTGACATGGTCGCCGTCTGTTGGGTCGGCGGACCCACATAAGGTACAACTGCGAGGGTGTCTTCCAGACTCGGTGGTGCATGGGTCAAAGTAGTGTACCATGGCGAATACAGTGTTTGGGATGACCTGGCTTCGCAGAAGTCCTGTTCTATATTCCTTGCAACAGCAACGAACTCCTGCAGGGTCCCGCCGACTGCGCCTCGGAGGAATAACCATATCTCAGGCACGAATAGTTCCACGATGACTGAGAGGATGTCGCACACCTCCCAGCCCATCGCCAGGTTCCAATGCAGCCTGACAATTCCGTATATGAATGACTATGTTCCCTCCCTCAGCTTGCGCCTGACAAAACAGTTCTTCTTGATTGGCCGTACGTACACGTGGTCTTTCAAAATGCGCCTCCTGTCGCATCGCAAACTCATCCCAGCTGGCCCACCAGGTCCGCGCGGCACCGCGCAGCTGTCCACTTACTCGTTCGGTGAATTTATCTCCCAGCACATAGTTCTGCACTAAGTGGTCACAGCACATTCAGGTGAATGTTCACGGGCACTCATGGGTTTGTCGTGCACTTTTCAGTAGTGAGACCAGCCCACCCACCGTGTGATGAACTTGCCACGATGGCTCATGATCGGGTTGTGTCAGCTGTTAGTTCACATTAGTTGCACATAAACATTGTCATAAAAGTGAAGGAATTCTCATGCCTCGGTGCATGTGCGGTGTTTGATAATTGTGCACTCATGACACATGGCTACATACCCTAGCTGGTCGCAGCAGTTCAACACCTAACACATGACAGCCACCTCGCACCTCATGCTGTCATTCCATGGCGGGGCTCCATTGCCTGGCTGACAGCTGCAGCATCTCCCGCACATTCCTCAAGCATACTGCCCGAGCAGCTGGTCGGGACATCGATGGCAAGGCACAGACAGGTAGGGAGAACGGCCTCCCCTCGTTTCCAGTTGAAGGGCGCTTATCTCCTAGCCTCTTGCCCTGCAGAAGTTCACACATACGCATGGTGTTGTGGACTGGCATTGTTCGGCTAGTTCGGCTGTGTTCGGCTCTGCTCGGCCGATGCTGTCTAAATTCAAGCTGGGCTGTTATAGTTGCAAAGGGTGGAAAAAATGCTGTTCCCACAGTGCGGAGATGAAAGCTGATTTGTGCGCAATTACTCATAACTAGATGCGATCTTATCTCGCGTGGCAAAGTGATCCCATGCTGTCCTAGTGCGCCAACTTCTGCTCTTAACAGCACCTGTCCTTGCGAGGTTTTTAGGACTTAAATTTTTTTAAGAATTTTGAAAGATTGTTATTACGAGGTTTTTAGCCAGACTAGTTGGGTGCCATTTGTCATATACCGGGCTGTCCTGTGGGTGAAGTTAGTAAAGTTTATACCCGATAAGTTCTCAAGAAAGGTTCCTGGCAATGTTGCAAGAAACAGCAATTACAAAATGAAGAAAAAATATACAGAACAAAGTGGTTTTAATGCAGAAAAGTTAATTTACATTGTGCTATCGTAGCAATAAGCCCACTGTGTTTTGGTTCTGGAGCATGGCTCTGCTTACTTATAGAACATGAGCATAAAGGTTAGGAATTAGTACTCGAAATTAGCAGTTTTAAGATGTCGCGGAGTAGAGGTTTGCGAGAGACAGCACATGGTTACATATTAAATTACACGTGAAGTTCGTGACATAGTACACGATGAATACTTTTACACTGCAGAGCACTTAATGATGACAAAACACAGATTATGTTACATAACAAAATGCTAAAAGAGCATATGGACAGAGTCACAAAGAAGGTGCATGGACAACAGAAGTCTGCTACATCTCGTAGGGAATAGTTTTCAGTTCGTTTACATATAAATTAACACATCGATGACGCTGCATATGACACTAAGCGTATCGATAGTTATGCATGGTCAAGGCTCCTAATTTCATGTTCCTCATATGATTACACAGCAGCTTGCACACAGACCTTCGACTTTAAGAGTAGTGAAGCTAAAATTCTCGAATGTGCGATTACGAAAGAAAAAGTATAAGTATATGTTAAGCGGTCAGCTCTCTAAAGCAGCACCGAGGTGATGCCGGCCACAGGGCTGATGAAAGAGAAATAGCATTTTCTTACACTATTGTGGTAATGATTCAAAGGTTCGCGCGCGGACGCATCTAGCCTCTAAGCTGGGCAAACGACGATTGGAGTGCATCCTGCAGAGTGCTGGAATTATTAGGGCCGAGTTTTGTGGCCTGATAGTACAGTGAATAAAACTCAATTAATGAAGAAAGACAAGTGATAATGAGATTTTATTCAATAATTAACACTTAAAGAAAACATAACAAATTTTGATAACTACATTTAGCAGATTCATTATCCATCTGGCACAGTGAAAGAACACATGGACACTTGATAGATGTGTGGGTGGCCATCGACACATCGACCACTGGGCCGTTCTCCTTACTTCACTTTGTTGCACCAGACTGCCCTACTACCTGTTTTTGGCACTCACATGCTACAGGGCAGGCATCAATGTGGCATAAGGGCATGTGCGACAGAGGGTGTGACAGACGAGCACTAATGGTCGGCAGCAGAGTAATAAGTATATACCAATGTGTTTGCTGTTATCTCTATAGAACATAACTGGTTTGGTTATTCGATTATAATTATGGTTATTTTGTAATATATAAGTATTCGGTTAATTATGCACAATTGTGGCACATGTTATATATTAATTATATTTTTTAATACATAAGCCTGTAAATTTCCATTGATATAAAATAATGTATCTAATACAAGAAAAAAAGTTATGAAGAGGCAGGTGACAACAAAAAAAAGTTTTTTTCAATAACACATTTTCAACCAGCGAGATTTTGTGAGTGAGCTAGTTTTAATGTGACATTATATTATGCTATTTCATTAAATAGTTTTCCAGTTATAATTTTTTTAACTGAACTTATCTAACCTAACCAAAAATTCACTTAAATTTATAGTATTTTTTTTATAAAGATAACATAACCTACACAGACCAGTCATTCAGAAATATTTTACCATATTTTAAATAAAGCCAACACAACTGTACCAAATGGTCACACGATTTTAAAATTATTATTTTGTCAATGGAAAGTCGAGTTTAAGATTGAGTAACTAAGAACCGGCAAGAAGAATAAATTACAAGAGAAAATCCTTTTTTAAAAACTGATATGTACGAATATGTCCATCAGGAGTGTGTGGTAAGGGAGGAGGCAGGAGTGTGTCCATGAAGGTCACTACTTGTGAATGAGGTTATGTGTGTCATGCAAGTGACAAAAACAAAATCTTAGCTTTCAATGTCTTGAGTGCACCTAACCATAAGTGCGATCTATCAGCTTATTACAAAAATCTCTCAAATCCTTAAACAATATCGCTTGGTGGGCGTCTTTGGTGAGCCGAGCACATGGTGTAAGCTGTGGTTATGGCCTAGACCAAAATAGTAGATGTATCAATTCGTCCCCTCCGACTGTGACATTAGCCAGAGCAATTAGATCGTCACATGTGCCAGAGGTCAGCATGCAGGGCTTCAGTACCAGAGTTGACCCCTGTACAGGCCACTGCACACTACTGTCTTCTCGCAGGTCGCTTGAGGTGCTCTTATGGTTGGAGCTATTTGGATGAACCCATTCCTGACTTCGGGGTTGAAGGAGAGGTATTAATTTTAGTAGACCATGTTCATTGGGACTGGTAGGGCTCTTGGCTCCAGTTGAACATTGGGTAATGGGATGTCCCGCTCAGAATCTGTCACCACAGCTGCATAGGTGAATTTACCTTGGGTGTTCTCACTTTATTGTGCCACTGTAACTCACTGCTTGATTTTCTTTGAGTCAGTGTGGTTGTGACTGTACATCGTGGAGAAATTTCCTTGGGTTTTTGGCCTCCTGGATCACATGCGAACAAAGTTCAATCCTTTTGCTGGTCCTTCTGGGTTTTCCAGATTGAATCCTCATCGCCGATATCTTTTGATGGACTTCTTCTTTAGTGTTAGATTTAAGAGCTCGAGGACAGGTTTGTAAAAAGTGAACTGTTTTCCCTTAGAAGTCTTGATTCGTCTGATGCTTCGTGAGCTAATCATGGTCCAATGCAATTTGTTTTTGGAGGTCCTCTGCAACTATACAGGGGATCTACTTCTCTTTGTCGGGGATGCGGCATTTATCATAGCTTGTTCTTGTACTGCCAGCGTGGTTACTATTTGAGCCAGTTGCACAGTTTAGTATTGGGATTTCAAAGGTGTCCCCATTGCAAAAATTACATACTTGCTCACAAAACAGGTGGTGACTGCGAAGTTTTACGGGCATCAATGAACTGCGGGTTCATATGGCGAAGCCTGGGTATAGGAATAATTTCCCTTGAATTCAGTGGTAGCATTGATGCCACTGATTTCTCTCTCAGATCCTTCCTGATAAGGGTTTATTGCAGAATGTTTTATTTGGAGCACCAGACTGTTTTGGGTGGAAGTGTTAATTTGGACAGTGCCAACAATTTGGTAAACTTCTGTTTAGGACTGCGTTCTCATTAAGTTTGCCTGCATAAGCCCATTTTAATTGTCGTGGAGCCCCAAGTTTCAAGGCAATCTCGCTGCATAGTGATGGCTCGGCTAAGGAGTTCTGATGAGTAGTATGTAAATGGGGCTCCGAGATCAGGGTTCAGGGTGTGGATTTAAGATTGTCGGTCAGCCATCTTGAATTGTGCCGTCACGGCGGCCATCTTGGATTGTGATGTCACGGCGGCCATCTTGGATAAGCGTAACAGGACACATCGTAACGGGACATAATGTAACGGGACAAGTAAATCACGGCGGCCATTTTGGATCCGCCATATTGGATCCGCCATTTTGGATGACGTAATTGTGTGTTCTCGAAAATTCCGGTGATGTGTTTTCCGCCATTTTGAATGATGACGTCACCGTTGCAATTTTCGTTACGGCCGCCATCTTTAACTTTTTTATTTATTATCCGATTTTAATGAAAAAAATTACAAAATTCATCAAAAAATTAACGTATTTGAATTCTGTTTGATTATATCGATGTATGTCCTCGGTTCGATTCCCGGCGAGAGTAAACGGTCGATCCTTCCTCCATGAAAGCTACCTAGACTGATCTACCACCAATACCAAGGTATATATCGTCAACTGGTATGACATCATGTCCGCCATCTTGTCTTCATCCACTGGAGACCACCATCTTGTTTTCGTCTGCTAGAGTGTGCCGATACCATGTAGTATAATTATCTGGTCACCATACCTTTGTCCTCAACTGTTTACCTTGAAATTTGACCTTGGCCTTTGACCTTGACCTTAAACTTTGACCTTGACCTTGAAATTTGACCTTGACCTTGAAATTTGACCTTGACCTTGAAATTTGACCTTGACCTTGAACTTTGACCTTGACCTTGAAATTTGACCTTGACCTTGAAATTTGACCTTGACCTTTAAAGTTGACCTTGACCTTTAAAGTTGACCTTGACCTTGAAATTTGACCTTGACCTTGAAATTTGACCTTGACATTGAAATTTGACCTTGACCTTGAAATTTGACCTTGACCTTGAAATTTGACCTTGACTTTGAAATTTGACTTTGTCCTTGTCGACCATCATGGATACGACATTTTATGTTCAGTACATGCTACCAGGAGCGACCACATGCTGGAGTACACCATCTTGTGCGTGTACTTGTATTATAGAGTACATTTCCATCTGGTTCATTTTATTCTAACCCGCTACAGTGCAGTAATCATTTATTATGGAGGTGCCCCCCGCCATCTTGAAATTCGGCCGCCATCTTGAAATCATGTAATAATGTAGCTAGAAAAGCGGGAAAAAATCCAAAATTCATCAAAAAAATCACTCATTAACTTACATATTGATTCGATCCGCTCCAGTCCTTGGTTCGATACTCGAACGATGCAATAATGTTTAATTTTATGGAAAAAAATAATAACTTCAATAAACCATGTTCAACATTCTTAAAGAGACTTTAAATCCTCTACTACCATCATCCTATCAGCCATCACGACCACCATATTGGAAATTCATAAAATTAATGCTAGAGATTCGGAAAAAGTTAAAAATTCATTAAATAAATTTGCATACAATATACTGATTAATTAGGTCGTCTAAGGTCCTTGGCACGATCCTGGAAGAAGCTAAAATAAATTTAATTTAAATACCAGAAAAGCGTAAGGTTCGAGAAATAAAACACCACAAAGTCTTTTACAAACATAATATTTATTACACAATTTCTATCCTACTACAGGATCACTTGCGAAAGCCAGCAATCGTATAAACATTTAGCCCTGCATGGACGTGCAACGACTACTTCCTAGCTCCAAATGGCTCCAAATGCTCCAAATGGCTCCAACAGCTCCAAATGCTCCAACTACCTTTTCTTTCAACAGCTCCAATGATATTGGGCCACAATGCTACGAGTCTAAGAGACTACGAGGCTACAAGGCTACAAGTCTAAAAGGATCTAGCTGGTTCCGAGTTATACATGGCTGAGAGACTGCATGACTAAAAGACCGCATGGCTACGAAACTACATGTCTATGAAGCTACATGGATACAAGTCTACTCGGCTCCAACACGCAACGTACACACAGTACACACAGGAAAACGTAATGTACACACAGGAAAACGGAATTTACACACAGGAAACGGAACGTACACACAGGAAAACGAAATGTACAAACAGGAAAACGAAATGTACACACAGGAAAACGAAATGTACAAACAGGAAAACGAAATGTACAAACAGGAAAACGAAATGTACAAACAGGAAAACGAAATGTACAAACAGGAAAACGAAATGTACACACAGGAAAACGGAATGTACACACAGGAAATCGGAACGTACACACAGTACACACAGGAAACGGAATGATCACACATACAGTAGCGGAAACACAGGCTTATTTGGAAATCAGGATACAAGAAATAAATCATACTTTTTTAAAATATAAATAATTCATTTTATTTTTCATTCGTACACACATGACAGTTAATCAAATGATTATTGTATGTAGCCAGCGTTCCGAAGTTCTTACAGTATGGTCGATACTTCCACGATATGCGAGTAGTTCCCTCTACGAACAGATGCCACCATCAGTCTTAGCCGGTCAACCAATATTTTTGGATCTTTCCATGATGTGGAATCAATCTCTTCTGCCACCATCTTCATTGCTTGTTTATTATAAATATTATGATCTCTGGTGTCTTCCGTTTTAACACCATCCTCAGGGTTACTTTCATCATCTAGCCAGCGATCATCACAAGCTTGATCAGATTTATTTATTATATCACGACGTTTCCATCGCTTCGGTCTCAGGACACCACCACATTCTTCGGTCTTGTCAGCTTTAGGTTCTGCATCACAGTCTTCGATCACGTCGCCAGCTTCAGAGTCACTGTAGCAATCACCGTAGAAGGCATCGTCTTCACCCAGATTACCGTATAAGAACTCGTAATCGTCGATGTCGAAGTGTCTGCATCACCTTCATGCTTCCTTTTTAGGAGTCCATTATTTTTACAAAGTATGGAGGATCTGCTAAATATATGCTTGAGTGTATTTTCACTTTTCAAGGTGTTGATACTCCCATTAGTTTCAGTCTTCCCGAAACCATCAGCATCCTTCAATATTTGTTTCTCGTCACGATCGGCGTCCTACGGCTTCCATCTTTTCTATATTAATAATATTATTTGTCTTAAAATCTCCACGTCCGTGTCACTATCACAGACGTAAAGTCATCAACACCGTAGCTACCAGTTATAATACCAGGAGCTGCATCAATATCACTCATTTTATGATATCGTCTCCACATTTCAGTTGTCAGTGATTTACCACAATCTATGATCTTGTGAGCTTTACAATAGTCTCTATTGTTTTCTAGACATGGTTAGCTCCATTCTCATTTTCTGTAAAAGCCTATGAGTCCAGTTTTATTATTTAATCCTTCAACTCATCATCACAAACTCAATTAAATAATTGTAGTATATAGAAAAAAAAATCATCAAAGTTTCTTTCATTTAATCTTAGGAACCGCATCATCCTTTCCACCTATAGTTTAGTTTCTTGAACCCAAGAGTCTTTCATTATATACCATGCAGTGTTCTTCAAGAGATGTGGTATACTGCCAGTTCTACATACAAATCCATCCTATCATTAATTTGTTTACACATTAGAAAAAACCACGTTTTTTTACGTTTTTATTAAATTACCACTTCGACTAAAATAATTACCACACCTTGTAATTTCTACAAAGGACTCTTTACCCAAGACATTTTAACCATAATCTGTCTGAAAACAACCATGTCCCATCTATATCACAAAGTAAACGAGGGTTAGTGGAGATAGGTCAAACAAGTGCTAATCACCCATAGGACAATAGCCATGTGTTCGATACCTATCTCAGTCAATGTAGCAGCTATGTATTTTTTCCTACCTCATGTAGAAAAATATCTTCCAATGCATACGAGTTTAAACTTATTCACGTGCGACTAGTCAAAAGTACATAAATTCAAGCACGTCAATCGCAAAAAAAAAATTCTCAATGATAGAGGCAGAGACTTCTCGATCGAGACACGCCTACCATCACCTGCAAATGAACATTGACCCCTCGCGCGGGAATTGCAAGCTTGCAGAATGCTGCGACACTCATATGTTTTGTTCAAGACATGCATACATCACATCACTAGCCTTCCATCACATTACACGTATAACTCCAGTGAAATCGTAATCAAGCTCATGTAAAGTACTTGCTGGAACCACTTCAAAGTATACATCACTGAACCAGAGCAGAAAATCAGCCTACGAATGTATATCTTGCTACCTGCAAAAATAAATGTGTAGCACATATACGAGAGGAGTCGATTCCTACATACCATACTCAATACTCTGATAATCATAAGCAGCAAAATATTTTAAATCAAGACCTTAGCCAGTATACATTCATTTTCCCATGTTAGTAATCAGCAACGAAGGAGTGAGTAACTTGGACGAAGAACCGCTTACCAAGTATCCGGAATCTTACTGATACAGCCCATCCAGTGCACCAGCATACCCCGAAGTGTGGTCAATTGATAAACATTCTTTAATTTTTTAATATCACCTCCGTAGTGTACACCAATATATGACAGGTTACGATTTAAGACCAGAAATTTCCCACAAGTCTGTTAGTTTTATTTCGGGAAGTAATAAATTATTTCTCAGAAATAATAAATCAAGTTCCTAGTCAGATTTGCTCTAATGTTACGGTATTACCTGTACCAGCACTTTACCAAAACATCTCCCATAAAAAATCTTAAGAATGCAGATGACATACACAGTCAAAAATAATTTTAGCAAAAAAAAAACTGTCTTCATCATTATTGGTAAAACAAAATAATACACACAAACAAGACAAAACGGACATTACAAACCCGACCTAAATTACGTGTCACATGTAGTTTATTACATTAAGATAAACGATGTAGGTTAGGGAAAAATAAATAAAAAATTCTTTAATTCTATAATTTATTTAAAATTGTACATTTATACACAATAAAATCTGACACTGTATATATTTTTTACATTTCTCAGTCCATACGACATTCAATATTATTAAAATAAATTATTATAGTTCGTATTAAGAGTGACAAAATACAAATAATTCATACAGATCACGATACATCAGTTCAGGAGTGTAACACCTTAGAGGGCCAGAAATTATGCTGGAGACCTTCCTTTACAAAATTTATAATGTCTTTTCAAGTAAAATTTTCGTGTAACCTGTATACCGCACTTCTCACACAGAAATTTTACACGGTCAAGATTTCTTCTGCAGCCATGCTTTTCATGGATGCGTGTACTTCGTAGTCGTTCAAATCGTTTACCACAGTAGCAGCACTGATACAGATACTCATCGCAAATACCATCGCTTCCCCGATGTACAACCTGCAATTTAACTTTGCTTTTACAATGCCTAATCAAATTACTTTTGTTTGTGAAATGTACACCACACGGGTCACACGGAAATGTCACACGATTAGCGTTTCTTCTACAGACATGATTTTCATGTCTTCTTGCATGTTGACGGTATTTAAAACTTTTGTCACAGTACGTACACAGATGTCTCGTCGTTAGACCTTGAGTCACGGACGGCTCGGAAAGTATTTTACTTTCAATGTGCACTGCTGTTGTAGGCGACGAAGTCCCGTATGTTGCATGAGCTGGAGATTTCCCAGTCGACAATGACAGATCATCTGTACTGGATGCCAAAGAATCTGATGTATACACGACTGATGCAGAAGCTGGGAATTGCTCACAAAATGTTTTATTTACCAAATGCGATGTAGTTGCAGGTATTGTAGTCTCCTCTGCGTTCGATAATGCACACATTGAAGTCTTTTGGAGTGAAGAGACAGTAGATACAGCCATCATCGGGATCTCTGGAGATGGTAGCCTCGTTACCATCGGAATCTCTGGAGCTGCCCTCATCGTTGTCATAGGGAACTGCTTCGTCATCATCACCTCCGTCGTCAGGGACCCCGGTGAAGACGCGAGACCCTCCGTCAAGATCTATGCAGTCGTTGACCCCGTCACCATTGGGATTTGTACCGATGTCGACGTTGCTACCATTGAGTTCGGATACACATCAATATTCATGTATCGGACTTATATGCAGACGAGCACATTCATCAGATCTGCACTGTACCACTACAAGAGGTGGACTGAGGGACCTGCTGTCTAAGACTCTCTTAAATAACAGTGTCCGCTTGTATAATACGCAAGTCAATACATCATCCATTGTTATTACTTTAAAAAATTAGGAATTTCAAGGAATGAGAATTTAAATTATATATACAATCAACTAATCACACATCCTACATACACGGTTAATTTAGACTTAATAGAGGAGCAAGAGTCTGTAATCAATGGAACTTTCACAACCCAAACAAAATTTAAAGTAGGTACCCAAATTTAAATATTATTATGTAGAGCTACACATAACATCCAACTGACTCCAAATGACTACAACACATGACTAAAATAATTTATACGATACCAGGCTAGGTCCAAAATCAATTTTTTTTGTACCTCTCATATACAGTTCAGAGTACCTTCAGTGTTGATATAGCTACAGCCAAGACATGTCCAGTACCATACATTTTCAAAGCCTTCAAAGTCGATCCTTGTTAAGCCTTATGACAAAAGTCTCCGAAACAAGAGACCTACTCTACAAGATGACTAGACATTTTAAGATTGTCATAGCACACATCGAGAAAAATCTTCGTAAATAACCCTAAATATTATCAGACCACTAGCATTCGATTTATGCACATACAGTAGGTCACCAACATATTCGTCAACACATGACCATTCTACATTAAGCTCCTCACTTACTTATATCAGCCTACCCGACTACACCCAGCACACATAAACTAAAAGAAGTCAAATAACATCCTATTATTTATTTACATTCGAATATTTAACAGCATGCCGACTGCTAATTAAATAAGCCTGACAGTGAACATGTTAGCAAAGTTTACTTTTATATAGGACCAGGAATCCATTGAACCTTCAGAACCTAGCTACACATACACAGTGCTGGATGCAAGGAATTCTACACTCATTTGTCATCACTGACACTCACATTCCATAATCTAATCTCAATTCGGCACTCATTTTCCATCATTAATATTCACACAAATGCAAATTAAACACCATCGACACTCAATTCAACACTCACTTTCCATAATCTAAACTCAATTCGGCACTCATTTTCCATAGTCGACACTCAATTCAACACTCATTTTCCATCATCGACACTCAATTCCTCACTCATTTTCCATCATCGACACTCAATTCGACACTCAATTTCCATCGATGACACTCAATTCAACACTCATTTTCCATCATCTACATACAGTAAAATGGAAACTTTCCATCATCCACACACACACACACAGATACATATATAAATATATTCATACACAACTCAATTCTTTAAAGTAGCAAACACATGAACTTTATTAGGGCATGAATAACGACACATTTTAATAACAATTTTAAAATTATATTTATATCAAAAATACAAAAGTATAAAATTTCATCAGTCAATACACATTACTAACTTATTATATATACCCTGAAATTCTAAGTTCATCAAATATAGCCCACGTTTCTTTGATAACTGATAAAATTTCGTCATCTTGCGAAACAAGTAAAAGTCGCAACCTGTTCACCAACACGTTCGGGTCTTTCCACGATATATAATCAATTTCACTTGATGACACCATCTTCTTCGATTGTTTGCTGAACATATTCTGAAAATCGTTGTAATAATGATTATGATAATTTTTATCATCATCATCGCTGCTGTCCACATCTTTATCAAACACACTGACATCTTCATCTTGCATATGATATCTTGTCACTTTTTCTGGAGATGTTACTTTCATTATCTTCTACCTTACTTATATCTCCAACACCATTTAAGCTATATCCTTTCTCAAGACCTGGAGAGATTTTAACACAATCACTTTTAAGACTAGGTCGATCAATTTCATTGTAAGACATACTGTCCCCGAGCATATCGTCTCCATCTATGTACTTTATCTCCTGAACGAGCTTGGCTTTACAAGTTTTATAGTATCTTTTTAAATTCTCTCTTCGTGTCATCCGCCTACCACACTTGCCAAAACTTAGTATTTGACGGAATGGACTTTTAACACAATCGTTCTTTTCATGTCTACGAGCATTATAGCTTTTATCAAAGTATTTGCTACAGTATGTACAATGTCCTTCAGATCGAGATCGATATTTGAGTATCGTACTTTCACTAGACTGTACGTACTCCATAATGGTTGAATAGCCACTAAAAGTATTATTTAGGTACTTCGTATTTTTATGTATGAACATTCATCAATTATTTACGAAAAAAGATTTTTTTCTCATTTTGACTAAAAAACTCATGTTCCACGTAGTTTTACTACCCACCTTCATATTTCCTCATATGTTATGTTGTAAAAGCATCCAAAAATGGTTGTAGGTTACGGAATGCTCACTCACGATCTGTTGAAAAAGGTGTGCTTCCCTAGATCTCAAGAGGAAGAACATTGACCTTATTTAAAAATTTGCGAATAATATCATGGCCTAGCAAGAATCACAAGATAATCTATTCTCATATTGGCAACCATCATGTATCAGTTGTCTGTATATGCAGTGTCTGTTGTCTGTATAAGTAGTCAATGTTTTGTGTGGGATGCGGGATGCTCCCTAACGATCGCAACAGAAGGAGGGCTTCGCTAGAACTCAAGGGGAAGGGAAATCTTCGTGTGTGATAGCGTTTCTCAGTTGTTTCATGACGTAGTAATCGTCTGATTAATGAACTTTTGTTTTTGCCTGATTTCCACCTGTTAAAATTCTTTTTTAAGTGTTGATTTGATAATATGACTTCGGAAATTTATACGAAACTCTGAATAAAATTACCTGTCTTAGACACCAAGGACAGTACAGTTTGTCTTTCATGTTAATGCTTTTTAGCTGTCTCAAAGCATATTATTTGTCTGAGTAAGGTTATTATTTTTTAAATCCACCTGATAACAATATTGTAAGTGCTGATTTATTGACAGAATTTCACTAATTAAATGTAACTCTGAATAGAAATGACACGACTCAGTAAGTAAATATCCTTCATGCAGAGATAGATCTCTCACAAATAATCAGGAGCACTCGGAGAAAACCATCAGATGTCTAGCCAGAAATAATCAGAAACACTTGGAGAAAGCCATCAATATAATAACAAGAATAATCAGAAGCACCCGGAGAAAACCTTCATAATATTGTCAAGAATAAACAGGAACACACGGAGAAAACCACCATAATATTGACAAGAATAATCAGGAGCACACGGAGAAAACCACCATAATATTAACAATAATAATCGGAAGCACACGGAGAAAACCACCATAATATTGACAAGAATAATCGGAAGCACACAGAGAAAACCACCACAAGTTTTCTTTGATATCATAAAAATACAGAAAAAAAATATTTAAAAATAAAAAAAATTAATAAAAATTAAAAAAATACAAAAAATACATAAACAGATTCTGCTAGCTTGTGAACTTCTCATTGTTGAGAAAAAAAATATAGTTCTAGTACAAGCCGGAAATTTTTGTATTTTTTGTATTTTTTTAATTTTTATTAATTTTTTTTTATTTTTAAATATTTTTTTTCTGTATTTTTATGATATCAAAGAAAACTTGTGGTGGTTTTCTCTGTGTGCTTCCGATTATTCTTGTCAATATTATGGTGGTTTTCTCCGTGTGCTTCCGATTATTATTGTTAATATTATGGTGGTTTTCTCCGTGTGCTCCTGATTATTCTTGTCAATATTATGGTGGTTTTCTCCGTGTGTTCCTGTTTATTCTTGACAATATTATGAAGGTTTTCTCCGGGTGCTTCTGATTATTCTTGTTATTATATTGATGGCTTTCTCCAAGTGTTTCTGATTATTTCTGGCTAGACATCTGATGGTTTTCTCCGAGTGCTCCTGATTATTTGTGAGAGATCTATCTCTGCATGAAGGATATTTACTTACTGAGTCGTGTCATTTCTATTCAGAGTTACATTTAATTAGTGAAATTCTGTCAATAAATCAGCACTTACAATATTGTTATCAGGTGGATTTAAAAAATAATAACCTTACTCAGACAAATAATATGCTTTGAGACAGCTAAAAAGCATTAACATGAAAGACAAACTGTACTGTCCTTGGTGTCTAAGACAGGTAATTTTATTCAGAGTTTCGTATAAATTTCCGAAGTCATATTATCAAATCAACACTTAAAAAAGAATTTTAACAGGTGGAAATCAGGCAAAAACAAAAGTTCATTAATCAGACGATTACTACGTCATGAAACAACTGAGAAACGCTATCACACACGAAGATTTCCCTTCCCCTTGAGTTCTAGCGAAGCCCTCCTTCTGTTGCGATCGTTAGGGAGCATCCCGCATCCCACACAAAACATTGACTACTTATACAGACAACAGACACTGCATATACAGACAACTGATACATGATGGTTGCCAATATGAGAATAGATTATCTTGTGATTCTTGCTAGGCCATGATATTATTCGCAAATTTTTAAATAAGGTCAATGTTCTTCCTCTTGAGATCTAGGGAAGCACACCTTTTTCAACAGATCGTGAGTGAGCATTCCGTAACCTACAACCATTTTTGGATGCTTTTACAACATAACATATGAGGAAATATGAAGGTGGGTAGTAAAACTACGTGGAACATGAGTTTTTTAGTCAAAATGAGAAAAAAATCTTTTTTCGTAAATAATTGATGAATGTTCATACATAAAAATACGAAGTACCTAAATAATACTTTTAGTGGCTATTCAACCATTATGGAGTACGTACAGTCTAGTGAAGGTACGATACTCAAATATCGATCTCGATCTGAAGGACATTGTACATACTGTAGCAAATACTTTGATAAAAGCTATAATGCTCGTAGACATGAAAAGAACGATTGTGTTAAAAGTCCATTCCGTCAAATACTAAGTTTTGGCAAGTGTGGTAGGCGGATGACACGAAGAGAGAATTTAAAAAGATACTATAAAACTTGTAAAGCCAAGCTCGTTCAGGAGATAAAGTACATAGATGGAGACGATATGCTCGGGGACAGTATGTCTTACAATGAAATTGATCGACCTAGTCTTAAAAGCGATTGTGTTAAAATCTCTCCAAGTCTTGAGAAAGGATATAGCTTAAATGGTGTTGGAGATATAAGTAAGGTAGAAGATAATGAAAGTAACATCTCCAGAAAAAGTGACAAGACGTCTTATAGTAGACTTCTACGGACTTTGGAATATTTTTTTGGAAAATTAGCAAGTAAGCTTGATGCCAATGACGGTACTCCAATGTCAAAAAATTCAAAATACTGGGATATGCAAGATGAAGATGTCAGTGTGTTTAATAAAGATGTGGACAGCAGCGATGATGATGATAAAAATTATCATAATCATTATTACAACGATTTTCAGAATATGTTCAGCAAACAATCGAAGAAGATGGTGTCATCAAGTGAAATTGATTATATATCGTGGAAAGACCCGAACGTGTTGGTGAACAGGTTGCGACTTTTACTTGTTTCGCAAGATGACGAAATTTTATCAGTTATCAAAGAAACGTGGGCTATATTTGATGAACTTAGAATTTCAGGGTATATATAATAAGTTAGTAATGTGTATTGACTGATGAAATTTTATACTTTTGTATTTTTGATATAAATATAATTTTAAAATTGTTATTAAAATGTGTCGTTATTCATGCCCTAATAAAGTTCATGTGTTTGCTACTTTAAAGAATTGAGTTGTGTATGAATATATTTATATATGTATCTGTGTGTGTGTGTGTGGATGATGGAAAGTTTCCATTTTACTGTATGTAGATGATGGAAAATGAGTGTTGAATTGAGTGTCATCGATGGAAATTGAGTGTCGAATTGAGTGTCGATGATGGAAAATGAGTGAGGAATTGAGTGTCGATGATGGAAAATGAGTGTTGAATTGAGTGTCGACTATGGAAAATGAGTGCCGAATTGAGTTTAGATTATGGAAAGTGAGTGTTGAATTGAGTGTCGATGGTGTTTAATTTGCATTTGTGTGCATATTAATGATGGAAAATGAGTGCCGAATTGAGATTAGATTATGGAATGTGAGTGTCAGTGATGACAAATGAGTGTAGAATTCCTTGCATCCAGCACTGTGTATGTGTAGCTAGGTTCTGAAGGTTCAATGGATTCCTGGTCCTATATAAAAGTAAACTTTGCTAACATGTTCACTGTCAGGCTTATTTAATTAGCAGTCGGCATGCTGTTAAATATTCGAATGTAAATAAATAATAGGATGTTATTTGACTTCTTTTAGTTTATGTGTGCTGGGTGTAGTCGGGTAGGCTGATATAAGTAAGTGAGGAGCTTAATGTAGAATGGTCATGTGTTGACGAATATGTTGGTGACCTACTGTATGTGCATAAATCGAATGCTAGTGGTCTGATAATATTTAGGGTTATTTACGAAGATTTTTCTCGATGTGTGCTATGACAATCTTAAAATGTCTAGTCATCTTGTAGAGTAGGTCTCTTGTTTCGGAGACTTTTGTCATAAGGCTTAACAAGGATCGACTTTGAAGGCTTTGAGAATGTATGGTACTGGACATGTCTTGGCTGTAGCTATATCAACACTGAAGGTACTCTGAACTGTAGATGAGAGGTACAAAAAAAATTGACTTTGGACCTAGCCTGGTATCGTATAAATTATTTTAGTCATGTGTTGTAGTCATTTGGAGTCAGTTGGATGTTATGTGTAGCTCTACATAATAATATTTAAATTTGGGTACCTACTTTAAATTTTGTTTGGGTTGTGAAAGTTCCATTGATTACAGACTCTTGCTCCTCTATTAAGTCTAAATTAACCGTGTATGTAGGATGTGTGATTAGTTGATTGTATATATAATTTAAATTCTCATTCCTTGAAATTCCTAATTTTTTTAAGTAATAACAATGGATGATGTATTGACTTGCGTATTATACAAGCGGACACTGTTATTTAAGCGAGTCTTAGACAGCAGGTCCCTCAGTCCACCTCTTGTAGTGGTACAGTGCAGATCTGATGAATTTGCTCGTCTGCATATAAGTCCGATACATGAATATTGATGTGTATCCGAACTCAATGGTAGCAACGTCGACATCGGTACAAATCCCAATGGTGACGGGGTCAACGACTTCATAGATCTTGACGGAGGGTCTCGCGTCTTCACCGGGGTCCCTGACGACGGAGGTGATGATGACGAAGCAGTTCCCTATGACAACGATGAGGGCAGCTCCAGAGATTCCGATGGTAACGAGGCTACCATCTCCAGAGATCCCGATGATGGCTGTATCTACTGTCTCTTCACTCCAAGAGACTTCAATGTGTGCATTATCGAACGCAGAGGAGACTACAATACCTGCAACTACATCGCATTTGGTAAATAAAACATTTTGTGAGCAATTCCCAGCTTCTGCATCAGTCGTGTATACATCAGATTCTTTGGCATCCAGTACAGATGATCTGTCATTGTCGACTGGGAAATCTCCAGCTCATGCAACATACGGGACTTCGTCGCCTACAACAGCAGTGCACATTGAAAGTAAAATACTTTCCGAGCCGTCGGTGACTCAAGGTCTAACGACGAGACATCTGTGTACGTACTGTGACAAAAGTTTTAAATACCGTCAACATGCAAGAAGACATGAAAATCATATCTGTAGAAGAAACGCTAATCGTGTGACATTTCCGTGTGACCCGTGTGGTGTACATTTCACAAACAAAAGTAATTTGATTAGGCATTGTAAAAGCAAAGTTAATTTGCAGGTTGTACATCGGGAAAACGATGGTATTTGCGATGAGTATCTGTATCAGTGCTGCTACTGTGGTAAACGATTTGAACGACTACGAAGTACACGCATCCATGAAAAGCATGGCTGCAGAAGAAATCTTGACCGTGTAAAATTTCTGTGTGAGAAGTGCGGTATACAGGTTACACGAAAATTTTACTTGAAAATACATTATAAATTTTGTAAAGGAAGGTCTCCAGCATAATTTCTGGCCCTCTAAGGTGTTACACTCCTGAACTGATGTATCGTGATCTGTATGAATTATTTGTATTTTGTCACTCTTAATACGAACTATAATAATTTATTTTAATAATATTGAATGTCGTATGGACTGAGAAATGTAAAAAATATATACAGTGTCAGATTTTATTGTGTATAAATGTACAATTTTAAATAAATTATAGAATTAAAGAATTTTTTATTTATTTTTCCCTTACCTACATCGTTTATCTTAATGTAATAAATTACATGTGACACGTAATTTAGGTCGGGTTTGTAATGTCCGTTTTGTCTTGTTTGTGTGTATTATTTTGTTTTACCAATAATGATGAAGACAGTTTTTTTTTGCTAAAATTATTTTTGACTGTGTATGTCATCTGCATTCTTAAGATTTTTTATGGGAGATGTTTTGGTAAAGTGCTGGTACAGGTAATACCGTAACATTAGAGCAAATCTGACTAGGAACTTGATTTATTATTTCTGAGAAATAATTTATTACTTCCCGAAATAAAACTAACAGACTTGTGGGAAATTTCTGGTCTTAAATCGTAACCTGTCATATATTGGTGTACACTACGGAGGTGATATTAAAAAATTAAAGAATGTTTATCAATTGACCACACTTCGGGGTATGCTGGTGCACTGGATGGGCTGTATCAGTAAGATTCCGGATACTTGGTAAGCGGTTCTTCGTCCAAGTTACTCACTCCTTCGTTGCTGATTACTAACATGGGAAAATGAATGTATACTGGCTAAGGTCTTGATTTAAAATATTTTGCTGCTTATGATTATCAGAGTATTGAGTATGGTATGTAGGAATCGACTCCTCTCGTATATGTGCTACACATTTATTTTTGCAGGTAGCAAGATATACATTCGTAGGCTGATTTTCTGCTCTGGTTCAGTGATGTATACTTTGAAGTGGTTCCAGCAAGTACTTTACATGAGCTTGATTACGATTTCACAGGAGTTTTACGTGTAATGTGATGGAAGGCTAGTGATGTGATGTATGCATGTCTTGAACAAAACATATGAGTGTCGCAGCATTCTGCAAGCTTGCAATTCCCGCGCGAGGGGTCAATGTTCATTTGCAGGTGATGGTAGGCGTGTCTCGATCGAGAAGTCTCTGCCTCTATCCTTGAGAATTTTTTTTTTGCGATTGACGTGCTTGAATTTATGTACTTTTGACTAGTCGCACGTGAATAAGTTTAAACTCGTATGCATTGGAAGATATTTTTCTACATGAGGTAGGAAAAAATACATAGCTGCTACATTGACTGAGATAGGTATCGAACACATGGCTATTGTCCTATGGGTGATTAGCACTTGTTTGACCTATCTCCACTAACCCTCGTTTACTTTGTGATATAGATGGGACATGGTTGTTTTCAGACAGATTATGGTTAAAATGTCTTGGGTAAAGAGTCCTTTGTAGAAATTACAAGGTGTGGTAATTATTTTAGTCGAAGTGGTAATTTAATAAAACACGTAAAAAAAACGTGGTTTTTTCTAATGTGTAAACAAATTAATGATATGATGGATTTGTATGTAGAACTGGCAGTATACCACATCTCTTGAAGAACACTGCATGGTATATAATGAAAGACTCTTGGGTTCAAGAAACTAAACTATAGGTGGAAAGGATGATGCGGTTCCTAAGATTAAATGAAAGGAACTTTGATGATTTTTTTTTCTATATACTACAATTATTTAATTGAGTTTGTGATGATGGGTTGAAGGATTAAATAATAAAACTGGACTCATAGGCTTTTACAGAAAATGAGAATGGAGCTAACCATGTCTAGAAAACAATAGAGACTATTGTAAAGCTCACAAGATCATAGATTGTGGTAAATCACTGACAACTGAAATGTGGAGACGATATCATAAAATGAGTGATATTGATGCAGCTCCTGGTATTATAACTGGTAGCTACGGTGTTGATGACTTTACGTCTGTGATAGTGACACGGACGTGGAGATTTTAAGACAAATAATATTATTAATATAGAAAAGATGGAAGCCGTAGGACGCCGATCGTGACGAGAAACAAATATTGAAGGATGCTGATGGTTTCGGGAAGACTGAAACTAATGGGAGTATCAACACCTTGAAAAGTGAAAATACACTCAAGCCTATATTTAGCAGATCCTCCATACTTTGTAAAAATAATGGACTCCTAAAAAGGAAGCATGAAGGTGATGCAGACACTTCGACATCGACGATTACGAGTTCTTATACGGTAATCTGGCTGAAGACGATGCCTTCTACGGTGATTGCTACAGTGACTCTGAAGCTGGCGACGCGACGTGATCGAAGACTGTGATGCAGAACCTAAAGCTGACAAGACCGAAGAATGTGGTGGTGTCCTGAGACCGAAGCGATGGAAACGTCGTGATATAATAAATAAATCTGATCAAGCTTGTGATGATCGCTGGCTAGATGATGAAAGTAACCCTGAGGATGGTGTTAAAACGGAAGACACCAGAGATCATAATATTTATAATAAACAAGCAATGAAGATGGTGGCAGAAGAGATTGATTCCACATCATGGAAATATCCAAAAATATTGGTTGACCGGCTAAGACTGATGGTGGCATCTGTTCGTAGAGGGAACTACTCGCATATCGTGGAAGTATCGACCATACTGTAAGAACTTCGGAACGCTGGCTACATACAATAATCATTTGATTAACTGTCATGTGTGTACGAATGAAAAATAAAATGAATTATTTATATTTTAAAAAAGTATGATTTATTTCTTGTATCCTGATTTCCAAATAAGCCTGTGTTTCCGCTACTGTATGTGTGATCATTCCGTTTCCTGTGTGTACTGTGTGTACGTTCCGATTTCCTGTGTGTACGTTCCGTTTTCCTGTGTGTACATTTCGTTTTCCTGTTTGTACATTTCGTTTTCCTGTTTGTACATTTCGTTTTCCTGTTTGTACATTTCGTTTTCCTGTTTGTACATTTCGTTTTCCTGTTTGTACATTTCGTTTTCCTGTGTGTACATTTCGATTTTCCTGTTTGTACATTTCGTTTTCCTGTGTGTACGTTCCGTTTCCTGTGTGTAAATTCCGTTTTCCTGTGTGTACATTACGTTTTCCTGTGTGTACTGTGTGTACGTTGCGTGTTGGAGCCGAGTAGACTTGTATCCATGTAGCTTCATAGACATGTAGTTTCGTAGCCATGCGGTCTTTTAGTCATGCAGTCTCTCAGCCATGTATAACTCGGAACCAGCTAGATCCTTTTAGACTTGTAGCCTTGTAGCCTCGTAGTCTCTTAGACTCGTAGCATTGTGGCCCAATATCATTGGAGCTGTTGAAAGAAAAGGTAGTTGGAGCATTTGGAGCTGTTGGAGCCATTTGGAGCATTTGGAGCCATTTGGAGCTAGGAAGTAGTCGTTGCACGTCTATGCAGGGCTAAATGTTTATACGATTGCTGGCTTTCGCAAGTGATCCTGTAGTAGGATAGAAATTGTGTAATAAATATTATGTTTGTAAAAGACTTTGTGGTGTTTTATTTCTCGAACCTTACGCTTTTCTGGTATTTAAATTAAATTTATTTTAGCTTCTTCCAGGATCGTGCCAAGGACCTTAGACGACCTAATTAATCAGTATATTGTTTGCAAATTTATTTAATGAATTTTTAACTTTTTCCGGATCTCTAGCATTAATTTTATGAATTTCCAATATGGTGGTCGTGATGGCTGATAGGATGATGGTAGTAGAGGATTTAAAGTCTCTTTAAGAATGTTGAACATGGTTTATTGAAGTTATTATTTTTTTCCATAAAATTAAACATTATTGCATCGTTCGAGTATCGAACCAAGGACTGGAGCGGATTGAATCAATATGTAAGTTAATGAGTGATTTTTTTGATGAATTTTGGATTTTTTCCCGCTTTTCTAGCTACATTATTACATGATTTCAAGATGGCGGCCGAATTTCAAGATGGCGAGGGGCACCTCCATAATAAATGATTACTGCACTGTAGCGGGTTAGAATAAAATGAACCAGATGGAAATGTACTCTATAATACAAGTACACGCACAAGATGGTGTACTCCAGCATGTGGTCGCTCCTGGTAGCATGTACTGAACATAAAATGTCGTATCCATGATGGTCGACAAGGACAAAGTCAAATTTCAAAGTCAAGGTCAAATTTCAAGGTCAAGGTCAAATTTCAAGGTCAAGGTCAAATTTCAATGTCAAGGTCAAATTTCAAGGTCAAGGTCAAATTTCAAGGTCAAGGTCAACTTTCAAGGTCAAGGTCAAATTTCAAGGTCAAGGTCAAATTTCAAGGTCAAGGTCAAATTTCAAGGTCAAGGTCAAAGTTCAAGGTCAAGGTCAAAGTTCAAGGTCAAGGTCAAAGTTTAAGGTCAAGGTCAAATGCCAAGGTCAAATTTCAAGGTCAACAGTTGAGGACAAAGGTATGGTGACCAGATAATTATACTACATGGTATCGGCACACTCTAGCAGACGAAAATAAGATGGTGGTCTCCAGTGGATGAAGACAAGATGGCGGACATGATGTCATACCAGTTGACGATATATACCTTGGTATTGGTGGTAGATCAGTCTAGGTAGCTTTCATGGAGGAAGGATCGACCGTTTACTCTCGCCGGGAATCGAACCGAGGACATACATCGATATAATCAAACAGAATTCAAATACGTTAATTTTTTGATGAATTTTGGAATTTTTTTCATTAAAATCGGATAATAAATAAAAAAGTTAAAGATGGCGTCCAAATTTCAAGATGGCGGACATGACATCATACTAGTTGACCTTGTTATTGGTGGTGGGGGGCAGTCTGCTAGCACCCACCTAGGGAGAAGGATCAGTCGCCATTTTTATTTTTTTTGCCCTCGTCGGGTTCGAACCGAGGACTCCGAGCTCCGTGTCGTAAATGTATGTTTTTAATAATAATTTATTAAATTTTTATTAAGTGAATTTTTTTATAAATTTTAAAAAAAATTCGTTAAAATCGGATAATAAATAAAAAAGTTAAAGATGGCGGCCGTAACGAAAATTGCAACGGTGACGTCATCATTCAAAATGGCGGAAAACACATCACCGGAATTTTCGAGAACACACAATTACGTCATCCAAAATGGCGGATCCAATATGGCGGATCCAAAATGGCCGCCGTGATTTACTTGTCCCGTTACATTATGTCCCGTTACATTATGTCCCGTTACGATGTGTCCCGTTACGCTTATCCAAGATGGCCGCCGTGACGTCACAATCCAAGATGGCCGCCGTGACGTCACAATTCAAGATGGCTGACCGACAATCTTCAATCCACACCCTGAACCCTGATCTCGGAGCCCCATTTACATACTACTCTGATGATTCCCGTTGAAGGATAGTATCTTAAAAAATGGCTCTAGGTTAGTCAGTTTTAGTTCCAATAAAATGGGCAGAAACATGATGCCATTTCTTTCTGGCTGTAGTCTTTCAAAGGGTTTACTTTTCTGGAGTAGAAAACTGTGCACATCTCCCAAATCCCTTATATCTGGTGCCAAATAACTGGGCTGTTAAGTCTGCCAACCTTAGATACCAATGTGGTTCATGAAATCCATTGTGAAATCTTCTCAAGCGTCATATATTCACTTATAGCTAATCCACCATCTAGCTGCATCCTAGAGTAGGAGTTTCCCTACTCTGTTTATGCACTAAATTTTGTGAAATCCCTGCAAACTGAACGACTATTCACATGTCTGACCATACTGCGGTAAAATGTTAAGTGAAAAATCGGTGAAATCCAGTAGGTAACTGCTACCCTGAAAATGGCTACTGTGAGGTATAACCCAAAAGTCGGTGCAATCAAAATCAAGTGCATAACTGCTACACAGAAGATGGATAAACTGAGATTAAACGAAAAATTGATTAAATCCAGTAGGTAAATGCTACTTTGAATATTGTTACTGTGAGGTTGAGCGAAACAATGGTAAACTCTTGTAGGTAACTTCTGACCTGAAGATGGTTGAAGGAAACATTTTATAAACCAGTAGGTAAAAGCTACCCTGATTTTGACAGGAACAGTGAAATTCGGGAAGTAACTGCTACCCTAAATAGTGTTACTAAGAAGTTGATGGAAAGGTCGGCGAAACCAATAGGTAACTGCTAACTTGAAGATGGTTATTGTGAGGTTAAGCGAAACATCTTTGAAAAAGAGTTGGTAACCGCTACCCTGAAGATATTTACATTGAGGTTGAGCAAAATGTCTTTGAAAACCAGTAGGTAACCGCTACCCTGAAGATTGTTACTTTGAGGTTGAGCAAAACATCGGTAAAATCCAGTAGGTAACCCATCCCAGTTATATATTTACCTTATTTATTTATTTATTACCTAACTGGTCTGCTAGCCTGGCGGTTAAAGGTGTATGTTTTGAAAGTGGATTTTTGTAAATGTTATTCTATATTGAGTGTGGTTGGACCTTGGATGGGTGACCACGCTTTTGTACCAAATTGAATTCTTTGGAGGCACTGGCATCACCTGCCTTCAAGCCTCCAATATGGCGGCGATGCTGTTGGTGGCTGGCGGGAGGCATATAAAGCCACTTCAAGGAATTATTTAGTCTTTCGCCATACTTGGGGAATAAAATAGGACTTTTTCGTCGATAATTTAATTATTCTTTTAAAATAAGGAAATTTTGAGGCATAATGAGGACTTTTGAGGTGTTTCAACAGGTGAAAAGGGAAATTTTCAACTTCATAATAGATCCACGCTCCACTGCCTGGCGCCAAATATACTATTTATAACTACTCATACCACTATACACTTGAATTAAGTTCTTCACTGGACCCGAACGACATGGAAACATGGAAACAACATTACCAAAATAATATGCAAATCGGCCAAAAGGTAAAATGTTATGGTAGCAAATGGACAATAAACACATAATTATTTATGTACGAGTGTCTGAAGTTCATCCTGGTCCCAGGAAATTATGTTAATTTTGCACATTCCTACTAATGACTCACAGATGGTCCGCTAGAGCGCACTCAACTTCGCCGCTTGCTCGGTGTTTACCTTGACTCGGTGATAATAAAGTTTGAGCCACTTGAGGACAATGGGCTTTTTCCTCTTCGAAAAGATCGATTGAGCTTGCCACGATTCGTACCTTCTGTTTCTTTGAACTGGTAATTGGTCTAGAGTTATACTCAGCATTTCAAAAGGAATGGCCAACAGTCATAAAGTGATTACAACCCCAAACTTTTTTTTATATTTTTTTTAAGCTTTCCGTGTCATATAGTGTAATCTTGAAAATTATTATTTCTCTATCTATATACTTTGATTATTAATGCAAAAAAGGAGACTGCGAATCAGTGGAATTTCACTGTAAAAAAACCTGTTAAAGCTGCTCCATTTTGATTGTGTATGGATCAATTAATTTTTTTATATAATTTCCATTGATTAACATTTTGTTTGTGTAATTATGGAAGTGTAAGTTTTATCAAACGTTTCATGGATTTTAGGATCAATCTGCCAAAATTCATCATTAAAGACATGATAAGAGACGTGAATAACGTCCATGTTTATTTTAAAACATGACAAATAAGTGTAAGTTTTATCAAACGTTTCATGGATTTTAGGATCAATCTGCCAAAATTCATCATTAAATACATGATAAGAGACGTGAATAACGTTCATGTTTATTTTAAAACATGACAAATCTCAGATAGGCGTCCCTTCGTGCTACTTGAGCAAATATTCGAAAGATTAAGTGAAGCACTTTTCGTCGATAACCAAATCGCAACATTATATGTAAATGCCTAATAGAGGGCAACACAGTAGAGACATTCTCCATGTCAGCCTAACGTTGAAGATGTGTCTTCTTCTTCTTCTTTTGGTGGTATTTAAAGTGAGGTTATTAGAGACGTTAACACACAACCCCATCTACCAAGGGTGATTGGTAGAGACCGGAAAAATTCGCGGATTCATTTCACAATACACTAAAATTCAAAAACTTGTACTTTTGCGCTGACACTACTATTGGCTCACAAATTACCTGTACGATTCTGGGCCAGTGAGAGGCCATCAACAAAAAATGCATCGAATCACAGGATAGCCAGTCGAGACAGCTCGCATGTCAGCAGCGAATGAAAAGATGGCATTTTTCCGAATAAGCAGAGGTTTATGGAAGCTAGCTAGCGCGAATTTCCCCAGTTTATAGTGATGGGACTGAAGTAGGCCAAGTCCTGTGGTAAAAAAATGAACCCAGCATTTTCCTGGACGATTTTCGGAAAAGCATTGGTAGTCGAAATCAGGTTGCCCAATCCAAAATTCAAAGCCAGGTCATCTACAATGAAAGTCCAGTCTCTTCCCAGTGCATCACCACGTGTCCTATGACTGTAGAGGTCACTGAAACAGGGAATTTTTTTTAATTCGAAACATAAAACTTTTTTTTCTCTTCAAGTACAGACCTTCGAAAATCGTGCTGTTATTTGGAGAGAGGCTGGAATGCACATCATTATACACGTGAACGGCGTTCTTATTGTAATATATGTTTGTTATAAAATACATTAAAACTTCTAAAAGTTGCAATGATGCATTAATGGCTGGAAGGTTAACTGTGAAAAGCAGCCAGTGGACAACGGACTCAGACTCATGTGTGTGCATGGGTGTGGATTTGATCCCCGTACCAGGAATTACCGCGTGTTTTTCAGGTGTCTTGTTGCAAGTGTTCGGAAAGGTTTCTATGTAACCAGCGTTCTCCGGTTCTGTTCAGTCGGGTGTTCCAAAGGAGCGACCAACGCGAGTCGCGGTGTCTGCCACGGCCCGACTCGCCGGCAAATGAGTTCGTGGAATCGACTGGTGTCTACGAGACGGATCGCTGAGACGCGGCCTCTCTGCTCCCTGGTCCGGAGCCATTCCTTTCCTCCATCCTTCTCTTCTTCTTTCGCCCTCTTCTTCTTCTCCCTTGCGCCTCTTCCTCGCTCCCTTTCTTCGCGGCTTCGTCGCTATTCCCCCCCTCCTTGGCGTCCCGTGGCGCGCGGCCAATCGCAGACGAGCGGACTCGAGCGACGCAGTCAAAAGGGGTAGGCCCGCGCCACCGAGGGGCGGAAGAAGGAAGACCAAGAGGAAGGAAGGGCGGTAAAGGTAGGGAGGGAGTCGTTGGTTGGGTTGAAAGGGGCGCTGGAAAAGACGCCTCGCGCTCATACGAGCCCAAGAACATTTCGGGATTTGCCGGGCGTCGCGGGGAAGAAAGGCTTACGTCGCTTTCTTGACTCTTGGGGCGGGGGGAGGGTGGTCAGGCCTTGCCACGTGGCTCCCACCGGCAGGTTCCTCTTGTTTGAGCGAACACCTCCGTCGCCATGGCTGCTGGGGCGCCCCGCTAATGAAGCGAGGCGAGGCCTCGATGGTGCGGTTTGGATCCGTGGCATGCCTTCCCGTACGTCATTCCATCTTGTGCCAATCTTCCACAGTGACTTGGACTAAATTTTAATCACACACTTGACTCAGTCTGGTCCAAATTAGATTTCATTTTTCCCAACTTCTCGTTGCAGTAAAAAACCTTCCCAGAATTCACTTGGAGTTATTTCGGTAAACCGAAAACATCTGATATCAGGGTGTTTGGTCCGGGACTCAAAGTTTGCTGCATTTAATTACAGTTAACCAAACTACTGCTGCGCATCAATACGATTTATTGTGTTTCTAACGCTTAAAATTGATTGTTACGACAAGCTTGAATAAAATTTTCAATTTTATGTTGTCACGGCGACTTTAATAATTGATTGAACAAATGAATGGGCTTGACCTCTGCCAACATGGAGGTCGCTAGAGACGATGAGGGGTGATTATGTGAGAATGGAGAATTGGTGGAATGAATATGCGAGGGAAACGGGAGTACCCTGATAAAACCTAACATATCACGGAAACACCCACCACGTTTTCCACTTGAGGAAATTTCGGCATAGAATCGAACCCGGACAACCTTAGTGCGAGGCTGAGTGACCTGACCACTCAACCACATTTGACCTAGATTCAAGCTGGGTCTTTAGTCGAAGCTTCAAGCTTGATTCAGGCCTGTGTTGTCAATCGTGCGGCAGGCTAGTCGTGGCAGTCCTGGTCCAAGCTTAGTCTGTTATCAGGGTGATTTTATCTCACGAGCATATATATTGTTTGTGCTTTCTGCCCTGGAGGCTACTGCAGCCTTGGAGTTCCCATTAATCATTGCGCTTCATCTATGTCACGGCGCGTTTAAAGTCACCCTTAACACACCCACACGATTAGTCCTCGTGAGTCAGAAAGGTGACCCTCCTTAAAGGGTAAGTTACCTTTTTTTAAATTTAGTGTTTATATTGATGAATTTAAATGAATTATTATATAACATTTCTATTTATGTGTAAATAGTTCTAGAACTTTCATAAATTATTATTTAACTGTCAAGAAACACAAAGGCTAAATTATATTTCAATTCAAAATTAAAATAAAAGTATGCAGTGGCGTGGCATATAGTTTTGATAAACTTTTCTTACGCAGATTCGTTATAAGATTTCTATTTTAAATATGTTATTTAATGTTAAATAAAAACATGTTTCCCCAAATTACTACAAATAGCCTGCAAAAGTTTTAAGGTAAATAATGATTCTAAATTACTATGTATTTATGAAAGACATCCTAAGATATAAAGAGTTTTTTGACTAAGAATAAACCAAATGTTTAGTTAAAAAGTGTATATCAAAAGTTTCAGCGCTTTAAATTCATATTAGGATTTAAATAAAATTGCGTTTAATTTTCTAAATACAATTAAAACTACACATTTTGGTTTTATAGAACATTCATTGACCAGTTTAGTAATATAATTAATTAAATTTAAATAACCCGCATAAATACACAACTATAAGATAATAATTTCGGAAATTACTCTCTTAGCAGGTTGCTTCGCTTGTGCGTTTTAGCTGCGTTGAAAGCGAAAACTTATACCGAGGTTTCAGTCATGAATTGCAGTCGCCATCTTCAGAGAAGCTGAGTAGGGAGATTGCTATTACGAAGATGACGTATTTACAAATCGCGGTCGAAATGCAGAACGCAGAACGCTTAAACGTGTTTAGCACCCGCAGGCCAAGCAAAGACGGACTATTGACGCGAAAGTGTGCGATCCATATCACCCTTGCAAGTTGAAGGAACCGGTATTCTGTCCAAAAACACTTAGAAATTACAGTTAATTTACGTACTTTACTACGAATAATGTATGCACCTCAAATGAATGCAGAGCTCTTAGTAATTTCAGATAGCTGGATGTTTGTAGGAACTACGCCGTTTTTCAACTTCCGATTTTTTTTTTGTATAAAGAGGGTAAACGCACACGAATAAGGAATAAGATTGTTACTGCATGAGTATTAATCAGTTTTTAAAGTTTTTGTTGTATACCAAGATTATTATAGTGGGGTCATGTTTAAAGAATGTACTTTGTATCGCAAATTTACGAAGATAATGTAACGAGGATGATAGAGGAGCTTCGCACGTATTTTAGACGACGCCGGATTCTGTATTTATTTAAATAATTGTAAGGAAATAATTATGAATATAACAAACAATTTGATTTTATATACACGAAATTTGTATTAAAATGATTTTTTTAAATATTTTGCCAAGTAAAATTATTTCTTATATATGATTAAAAAAATACTTCACAAAAATGGTTTTTAATAAAGAACTTCTTGAAAAACTAAATTCCACGTTAATTGTCTGTGGGCATTCAATAACCTTCCCTGATGTGGATGCGATTCAATATACACCAGGAAAGCAACCATATTGGCAGTGTGATTATGTAGGTGCTCAATTGAATAGAGTTCGCATCAACATTAGCATGCTACAATTCAAATGTACCTTAAAATATATTCGCGATCAATTAAATGCTATCATTAGCGCTGCGAACTTGACACAAGAGTGGTTGGCAGATTATAAAATGCAAGTGGAGGCCAACATCTTGAAATATATTAAGAATATGTGCGTGGCGAAAACGTGGCAAACTAAGCCGCGGCTCTCTACTTTATCACAAAAATGCTGGAACTGTCGGCCTCGTCAGAATACGACGCTATGCCTCCATGCATGTTGTCTTTGCGCCACTGACTCGGCAGCAATGCCAGGAGGGGCAGGTTAGCAACGAGCAATGAAAGTGTTACATTGAAAGAGCATGAAAACAGAGTTCATACAGCGTTACAGAGTCAGTGAGTGAGTCAGTGCGTAAGTGATGAGCGTATTTATAGGTATTAGTTAATTAATAAAAACTCTAGTTAATTAAATGGGCTATCCTTTCCAGGCCTGTTTTTCCCACTCGTATAAATAACGGTAAATTTAATAAGATCTCTGGATAATTGATAACCAGCTTATTCTTAAATTTTTAGATAAAAATTTAAAAACTCTTTTAAAATTTGTACATATACCTATAACTGAAATAAGTTAATCATGTAAAAGTTACAGCTATTTGAAATTTTTAAAAATACATTAGAGTAACTGTATCGCTAAAAAAAATATGTTCTCAGTAATACTGGGTTCAGATTCTTGCTCGTAAATCTATGCTTTGTGTTTTTCCAGTACCTTCATTAGTCAAAATTATTTGTAAACCCTTCCCTGAATATATTTCCGGCACTTTTAATGGTCCAAATTAAGCACAGTAAAACAAAATAAAGCCGAATGTTTTAAAAACCAACTATTTTTCGATGATTTATAAAAAACTATTTGTTGTATAAAACATCAATCAAAATTAAAAAATCATGCGCCAATTTTCGTAAGCGCCACGAGGAGTATCCAGTACGTATTGTTGTGAAAAACGTGTTTCACACGTGAAAAAATAACAATAGCAATGTGTTGTACAAATTCACAATACATTTATTTTAGTATTACAAACTATTCCTTGGTAACTGGTTTCCAAAGAAATATATTTATATAAGCATAAAAAAATATGAAGTTATACTTCTTTAGGGGCAGAAATCTCGAAAATATGGTGGATCGGCGCTATTCATCTGTATATATTGATTTCGTGAACATTAAAAACATACACAGCCTGTAGGTATTAATAAATAAAACCTCATAATAGTTAAACTAACATGTAATACTTTTTGTTATAATTTATAGCCATAACAAGAAAAAACTGTAACATAAATAATACGATTGAATGCTGCATTAACATCTAAAGCAAGAGATAACTCAGCACTCAATTTCGCCGTACAGACTTAAGAAAATAATTGTTTCATTGATTCGACGCCATATTGAACGAGAGATTTACGTGATGAAAGTTTTACTGTTAAATCTTAAATGTCGAATCAGCTCAAATCTCAATAAGGTTAAGGTTTGTTTGTAGGACGCATTTAAGTCGTTTAGGCAAAAAGCTAATTAAAAAACATTAACGCAGGGGTTTATTTTTTATAAGTAATTCCCTAGAATTATAACGTATAGCTAGAGACCTGTAAAATTTGCGATTTCAAATCCCTAAAGGATAGACTCCATGATTCTCTATGCACTCGTGCAAATTACATCTGCTGATTGGTTACCGACTCGTAACACCTGTTGACTGGAATGATCGTGATTCGCTAATTCTTCTGTTAAAGATTTTTCATTGGCCCAGAGTCCTTCAGATAAACTGTGGCCCAATCACTGAAACAAAATAATGTCAAAAGTATTTGGACTCTATCCCATCGCGAAATGAATCAGGTCACTACGTATAGCGCGTGTACATAAGCGCACACTCACTTTTCCCCCCCTTGGTGCTCGGAGCCGTTGAGGCCGGTGGTTGCGCGGTTGTTGCGCCACGGCGCTAAGGGGGTGGTCAAGGCGACCCAGGGAAGCACCTCCAGGGACAGCGAGGGGCCAGCGCGTTCAAACGACGCCGTCCGTCTTTCCCCGAGCGCGCGGCCTGCAGGGCGCGCTGTGTGCCTCCGAGCGCGCACTTTTCAAAACTAACCGTCCCCGTAACATGGGGGTGAAAGAATGTTCCACACACTGTGACGAATCACTGTGATTTTTACAAATGCATATCTTGCATCCATAAAAATAAAAATGTGAATGTTAATCCGAAATCTTAAATCTCTGAAAGTTCTTCACCTGAAATTTTTGAAAAAAAAAGAAAAAAAGTTGCATTCGAATACGCGCGTGTTTTTTTATATAACTATGTCACACCCGTGACAGGTAAATAAATATATAAAAATATAGACGGGTAAAAAATATGATTAATATTTCATTGCTATAGAGTGACATAAGTATACATATGTAGTTATAGAGATGAGAGAGATTTGTAGGTAGAGAGATATATATTTATATATACAGAGTGTATCAAAATTCATGTTAAAACGCTTGAGGGTAGAAAGCTCTTATTATTTGCAACCATTTTTGCCGATAAACATGTTACCGGAAACGCGTAGTTAAGCCCCTGTAGCCCCAGAAAGGGTCAGCGTAGGCAACCCGTTGTAGAGTGTTATGTTGTGGATGTGCGGGCGTTCGAGTAGAGAAATAACCTTTTTAATCGTGGCACAGATTTTAATTTCACTCTGAAATCAATCACAGCTTCGGCTTTGATTCACAACATTGAAATTGTTGCATACGCTTTAACAACGTGACAGCCTAAAGAAACGGCTCAAAAACAGGCCCACCTTGAGCGACACAGAGGTGGCAACGGCGAATCATGTTTTCACGGATACGCTGGAGCATGTGTGGAGTCGACCTTATGATTTCGAACACTTCAATGATTCGCTGTGTAAGCTCTTCTACCGTTTCTACTGGCGTAGCGTAGATAAGCCCTTTTACGTAACCCCACAGAAAGAAATCTAACGGGGTTAGGTCCGGTGACCTTGGCGGCCATGCGACAGGGCCCGCTCGTCCAATCCATCGGTTTGGAAATGTTTGGTTTAAATACTCTCGCACTTGCAGGGAAAAATGAGGTGGTGCCCCGTCATGATGGTACCACATCACACGTCGGACATGCAATGGAACCTCTTCAAGAAGACCTGGTAGTTCGTTCTGAAGGAAGTGGAGTTATCCGGCGCCGGTAAGTCGTGGCGGAAGAAAAAAAAAGGCCCGATGAGTACGCCGTCAACAATACCGGCCCACACATTAACTGAAAAACGTTCCTGGCGAGCTGTAACACACGTTGCATGCGGATTGACATCATTCCAAACATGACTGTTGTGCGAATTGAGAATAGCGTCTTGAGTGAACTTGGCTTCATCGCTGAATAAAACCGCTAACTCGGGGTCCCTCAATACTCTTCGAATGTACCAACGAGAAAAGGTCATGCGAAGAGGATAGTCCGCCGGACCCATGTGTTGCACTTTTTGAAGGTGGTACGGGTACAAGAGTTGCTCATGAAGAACTCGCCAAAAAGCCATTTTGTCAGCGTCCATATCGGAACCTTCTATGCCCTTGTGCTTGTATCCGGACTCTCCTCAAATCTCTGAAGTA
This sequence comes from Bacillus rossius redtenbacheri, assembly GCF_032445375.1. Classification (NCBI taxonomy): domain Eukaryota; kingdom Metazoa; phylum Arthropoda; class Insecta; order Phasmatodea; family Bacillidae; genus Bacillus; species Bacillus rossius. Next base: position 31,306,092 of record NC_086331.1, read on the forward strand.
CATCTTCTTCAAAACTGGGAGTACGAACCCTGCGTGGAGCACCAGAATTTGGTCTTGTGACGGCACATGTACCAGTATCACGCATTCGCTGAGTAAGTCTTGCAAACATGGTGTGAGCTGGAATCCTACGACCCGGATATCGTTCTTCGTACAGACGACGGGTGGCTCGTCCATTTTGTCTAGCTTCCCCGTAAACAAGCAGCATGTCCGTGTACTCACTAAACGTGTACTCCATTGAGCTCCACTAAAACGTCGCCCTTTTCAGAACCACAGCGAAAGAAATGACACCACGAGTTTGCTTGTACGACAGAACAGTCAACAACAGACCACCAGTGATATCAAAACACACTGCGACACTGCGATGTCACGCTGCGCAGTGCTATGGCACGGCACGAACGGAAGAAAAGAGGTGAGGGCGCCACCAACGGAAGTAAAAAGGGGCGGGGGTCAGCATTCGATATCGTACAGTCCTTTCGAGCGCTGCCCGGCGTCGTAAACACGTAATTCACCACAGTATCGTCTGTCTCGCACAAAGCCCAACGGGTTGCCTACGCTGACTCTTTCTGGGTCCACAGGGGCTTAACTACGCGTTTCCGGCAGCATGTTTACTGGCAAAAATTGTTGCAAATAATAAGAGCTTTCTACCCTCAAGCGTTGTAACATGAATTTTGATTCATTCTGTATATTATGTATATAGATGAAAGTTTTAGAGAGATATACAGGATATATATAGAGATAGAGAGATATAGAATTTTGAAAATGATGCTTTTTATATGTGTAGGTACCTACCTACTTAAAATTACTTACAAAAAAATTTAGGCATTGCAACGCATGCCGGGCATTAGCTAGTATTTATGTAGACATTTGTTGGTAAAATATTTTTTGTAACCTTAAAACAACAAAAAAAATTGTGCAATATTTTTTAACACTGCCGTGAAACTTACATATTAGTTAACACTTGCTCATTCTGATAAACCATTATTTTATTCTTATTTTTTCCTAGAATATACAGCACGATCCAAATTCTTAAATTAAATTTGTCGGGGTGTAACAACTTGCGGAAATTTTCAAGTCCAATAATCGAATTTCTCTAAATATGTAATGACACGAAATTTTGAGTTTTTTCTATCTAATGTACAAAAATGCCTCTGTATCTTCAATGTAGGTATATATTAGGCAGTTGTTTTGCGACCCCGCGGCAATCATACAACGCCAGGGAAGAGAGGTAACTTGGTGCGCTCACGTGTTGAACTACCGGTATCCGGCGACTGCTCACGTCAGCTGCAAGCGGAGCTCACCGCGGCAGTTGGTGTTGGCTGACTTCGCGCGTGTGTTTAGGAGCGAGCAGCGGGCTGTATTTGCCAAGTGTACCAGCAACCGCGTGACTCCTCGTGTGCAACAAGTGAACGAGAGATACAAGAACAACGCATGTGCTGTGTTGTCTGTTTGTTCCTAGCGACAGCATGGCGGTGTGCTTATCCCCTCCTTGAACACTCACTCACTGAGCTCGCCTCTGCTCGCATGCCTCGAACCGTTGCCACTCAAAAATATCCATGCGGGAGCGATGTGTGATTGTCAGTTCAAACAATAGGGTGATTTTGGAAATTAGGTCATTTATCTAAAAAAATATCAATAAAAGATTACAAAAAAATGTAATTATGAAAAGAAGCCCCCTATTATTATTTTTTTTGAAAAGTTTAAAAATTTTGTTAATACTTAAATAAAAACTTTGTAAAAAACACTTTTCTCTAATAGTAGACTAATTTAAAACAGTTTTGTGTATGTTGTACAAATACCGTGTATAAATTAGAATACAAGTGAAATGAATAGAGCTAGACTAGAGTAGCTTTTAAATACTAAGATCTAATGATAGATATGAGTGCGTTCTAGCGAAGAAATATAATTATCAACACTAGCAAACTCTAGCAGACGATTAGAGTTCTAATCAGCAAGCATTAAAAACAAAAATGGTAACAGGTATGCCCTAGCAGATGACATATTCAATATGCAACACAATATAATTCCTAGTATAGACATTGAAATAAAGATATGGCAGATTCCATCATGGACCGATATCTGATATCTATCCTATTTAACACGTATGTGTCTCGATAACCGAGTGGTTAAAGATTTAATTTTACCATTCCAGACGTCCAACCTTTTATAGTTCCAATCACCACGCTTCTAATACTTATATATTGTAAAAAAATAATACTAAATGCAATGAACCTATGAGTTTGAAACACTAGTAGGTTATGGAACATCGACTTGCGTGCCTTAGACAGTGTCACTGGCGCACTCTAGAAACAAACACCAGAAAATAATGTGTCAATTAGTAGCAGACAGAAACCAGATAGTGACTTGCAGCAGATGAAAACAGATGACAGCCTCCAGCAAACAATGACTAGATGGTGATCAAGTTGACGCAGTTTCCTCAAAATATAAATATAAGAATTTTCTGAACTCTAAGATATCGGAAAAGGATAGGATCATCCAAGATGACAGTAAAAGTCAAGGTCAAGGTCATCAGAGTGCATGGTCATCCAACATGGCGGTATTAACGTCATCTATCATGGTGGCCGTGACATCAACCAGATGGCAGAATTCCGCGACACTACACAACACGCTCCAAATCCTGTTTCCAACAGAACATCGTTTATATATTCCTTTTAAGTTTTATTATACCTAGAGACCAGAAAAATTCGCGCTATGTCCTGGCCTCAGTTTAAAATACACAAACATGTGAAGAATCAAGTCAAATTTCATGTAATCATTGGCTGCAACCACATTTTACCTTGTCTCCTCATCGCTTATTATTTGGTCATATTTTTTTTAGGAAATTTTCACTGGCTCATAGTGCTTCAGGGCGTCTCAAAAAACTTGTGATCCAATGAAAAGGTCATTTAGGTGTACAATCCTTTGTTTTCTAGCCTGTCATCACACAATAAACCAAATGTTAAAGATTATGAGCATAACAAATAATATTCAAAGTAATGATTCAAAATAATCACGCTGCACAAGGATCTAAGGATAGATTAGTTATAATATGTAAATTACAAAGCTTTTTAGTGAAACATTTTTTCAATAGAGCAAAACGGTTAAGATCAGTTACTTCACACATATAAAAAAATCATACGTTTTCAGAACTAACGAGGAAACCATTTATAGCATTGCTTGGCTTATTTGCAGATTCCATGTTCTCCCGGACTGCAAGGAGGGTCACGTTTCCCACCCGGCCATAAATAAAATGGCGCGCCAAAGGGGAAAGGGAGTGTAAAACAAACCTGGGAGGGGCGAAGTGAATCATAACGGCGGTTGAAATCCATGCGTGGCAGTCGAGTAGAATTTAACCGTGACAATATTAACCAATTTTAGTGCTTGATTTACTCGCAGAGTAGCAGCGACTTCCGAAGAAACTTGAACTAGGGGGAGAAAAGCTAGCAAATTCTGGCCAGTAACTGATCATCTGCGTTGCTGGAAGTAATATGGCCAGTTTGTAGCTTGGACGTGTTCATCATGTAATGCGAGAACAAGTTTATTGAGGTAACTTAACTTTATTGGCTCTAAAACTCATTACAGCAACAGGAGTATGCGGCAGACATGAGCTGTAGGATGAAGTTGAAAATATTTCAAGCATTCTTTAACAACGGTTTTTCATATTATACGATTAATAACTTGTGTGCATTTTTGAGTTCAACATACATTGGCATATGTATGTAAGGCAGATAACCATGCTTATAATTTTCGTTTCCTGAAAATTGTTTGAACATATTTTTTTATGCTTCTAATCGTTATGGAACACTTTTAATGGAAAATATTCGTTTGCAACTCATTAGGAAGTTCGTCATCAGCAACAGCAAACAATAATAATATCGAAATCTTCGTGACCATTGTCAAAATATATATTTTGCATCTTGTTTTAGGTCTTTTGTGCTTAAATATTTACATCTCGGAGTTATAAATATATGAATATATACATGAAGTCCAGTAACACTAACAACGCCCCGCAGGTTATAGGTACCTTATATTAGAAAAAGTTCCAATACCGGTTTACCAGTTTTCTTTAAAAGGGAGTATGCGCCTTTCAAATTTTAGATTAAAAATATATTAATGTCAGAAATTAGTGTCAACTAAGAATGATATCACACCTGTAAAAACATGATTTGCGAAATCATTACCTTTCATTATGAAAATATGTCTGGCTATCCTTTTTGAGACGTAAGATTTTAAAACATAGCTGTAATCCGGAAGAAATAAGTACGTAACTTTATACACATAAAATATATTTTTCCATCATCGACAATGTTATCACTATTATTTTCGTCACATATATTTTATCAGAATAATTTTTGTCTTCTACTTATTTTTCTTCCAAAATTATCATACGAGCTTTCTTGTTATTTGCAGTGACCATTAAAAACACCTTTGATTGTTTTCCACTTTATATCCCATTGTTTCAGTTTTTCAATCAAAACAGCATTTAAAGGAGTGAGTCGAAATTGTAGAATGTTGTTCTCTTGTATTTACACACCAATTATTGTAAGAAAACCACCTTGGATGAGGCACTGGTGAAACTGTTTCTAAAGGAATCTCATCGATAAGTCTACTAAATGGACCTGCTGTATGCAAAACAGGAACATCATAAGAAACTGGATAATTTTGTGTTTGTTTAGTGGGCAATTTTGAAATGAAATCACTCTACATTATCTCCTGGTTAAGGAATTCTTCATCTGTAAATACTCCAGCAACGAAAGAAAATATTCCTGTTGATTTAAAAGCAAAATTTATCTTTGAACTGTAGTCATACACAATTTTATTTCCAAAACAGGGTAGCAAAGTCATCAGGTCGGATTATTTTCAAGTGAGTTGCTTTCACAAATACATCACACTCTCTGTTGTAAACCTTCTTTAGAGTCCAAAAAAAGGTACCATCCAGTGGTTGCAGACGATTTGATTTATGGTATGGAATAGATACTATCATAAGACCATTCTTCTTGCAGAATGTGTTGTGACTGTAATAGTTATCAGGTATTAGAAGTGCTGGTTTCTTTGGATGTGGTATTCTGTGTTCATTTAAGTATTTCAGCCAGTCCAAAAATAACTCTTAATTTGACCACACTTTTTTTTTTAGCAAATGGACCACCATTCTGAAGAACAGGGCTCATTATTTGGTGAGGAAATGTGATCACAGGTGGAACAATGCCTCCTGCAGCACTCGTGGCACAGATTATAGTGATGCTTTTACCTCGTTTCCAACTTGTCACAGAGCCTACTCTCTTCTGACCTTTAAGGTCAAGAATGTTGCCTGGTTCCTCCACAGTTACTGTCACAGTATCGTCAACATTAAACATTTCCGTAGAGGAAATTTTGTGTTTTTACATTACGACTTGCAGATTAGTGAAGAAAAGTGATACTTCCAATTTGTAGAAGATTCTAATCCTATATACGCATTTGCTTCTGGTTTTTCACGGGTTTCTTTTTCTTTTTTTTAATTTTCCACTCCCTTCCAGCCATTCGGGAAGACTCATTAAAGCTATGGCTTCAATTATTTTTGTTATTCAAATTCAGCAAGCGGCAAATCAATAGAACTTAATCCATAAAACGTGTTTGCTGACATCCCCACATAGATTGCAATTTTAGATTCCTGATCAGCTGTAATCACAGTTTTTCTGCCAATTGTTGGTCTTTCTTCCTGCCCATGTTTGACGCGATCATGAAGCTTTGCAAAAGGTATTACAAACTCAATGGATACGCTCCTTATTTGAGTGTCCATTCGTAACACACTCAGATAATATTGCCTGTGTTCAAGTCCCTTTTTTGTAACACGTTTATAGTTTCGGACTATATCGAACATCAACAATTAGTGTTAAAAAAAGGCATAAAGAAATTATCAAGCGACAGAATATTGTTTAAAATTAAAAGAGTGATATTGTGTTTCAATACTACATGGAAACCCCTTAGGATTGTTTACAGTAGTAATACTAAAAATTAAAGAAAATAAAGCAAGTTAAGTTAAAGTCTATTAATGCAATTAACATTATTCAATTTCGAAGAAGTTATATTTTAATTATTGTGATGTGACTTGACGAGTAACTAAAATAAGGAAACTGCCGCTAACTCTGCATTCTTAAACACATTTTGTCGAAGTGTTCATATAAAACTCAGCATATCAGCATACCCTACCCATTAGCCTGTGTGATTGTATGGTCACAAAAAATACGTACAGACATAATTTGTTACAAGTTAAGCTACATATGCCTACATGTAACCTAGCGAGTACCATGACAAATGTGTTAAATAGAAGCTCAAAATTTTTTTTACATAAATATTACCATCCACTAGTAATTTTACAGTAATCATTCTACATAAATAAGATAAGCAAACGATAAAGAGTACTTTTTTTAAAATACCAACAGTTATGTGGGTAATGCCGATCAGTAGTTGGGATTAATGTTAACTGTGATGGGCATTAACCCAGAAACGCATCCGCCACTAAAAAGGCTATGCGCAAGATGAAAAAAAAAATGTAATGGTATACGGTTCCACCATGTAGATCTTAACACTTTGACAATAGATTTCACTGAAGTGAAAACTTACACTGATGTGTGCCTGAAACCAAAACTGCAAGGAAACAACACGAAACATGTTTACGGAGTACAACTATTGACAAGCAGCTGTGGGCGTACTGTCACTCCAAGGTACTGACTGGGTTGGAATGCGAGATGGCAGAGAACAGCACTTGTTATAAACCGACAGATACAGACGTGCCTAAAAAAAAGGGTGATCGGCATTTCTTGCTGTTTGGCTTTACCCCCGGTTCCCATATATATGGTGGCAATGTCGGTGAAAAAATGTCGAGCATTCAGTTTCACTTCGCTTGAATATGCACACAGGCTTTGGTATCTCGTATCCAAAATAATTTTTTCTAATAGTACACTTATTAGCTTAGTATTTTTAATGAATTCATAATGTAACAACACTTAAATTAATATAAATTTTTTATGCAAAAATTTCCTTAAATAATGGACGTTATTAACTTAAAGCAAGTTGTTATGTCAATTTTAAAGCATGAAATTAAATTGCATACAATTTTTGATTAACCGTTGCGTATGTAGCCTTCGTCTTAACACTCTTATTTTTGTATGATGATGAAGATGGGTCGATTTACCTGTCACTTTGTGACGTGAGCACAGGCGTGACGTCCCTGTGTTTGCCAGGGCAGGATGATTCCGCAATGGTCTGCCACTGCCTTCCGCGGGATGGTGGTCCATAGGACATCGCAAACACCCAGTCCTGAGCCCAGGCAGAAGGTCTGTCAGGCCCACCAGCCACTCACGCTAGCCACTGGACCAAGCGGGCAGACATTTTTAGTATACCATTCATTAATAAAATAAATATTATGTGTTTTTCCAAAACCATAGACACCTGATTTTTCTAGGCTTTGTAAAAACTTACTTTTTAAAATTAAATTCATGCAATATTAAATTATTTTTTTTCAAGGAAAACACTACATACGAACTACCACATGATTTAACGCTTTCGGTACACGCTGGGCCCGACATGATAATTTGCCTTTAAGTTTATAAATGTCATAAATAATGACATGTTTTGTAAAATAACTTTTATAAATAACTGAATATGGTTATATTATGAAATTGTTCAAAATCACGTTAAAAACAACTAAATAGCCGATTAGAAAAAAATAATTTAGCATTATAGCGCACAGCTGACCACGTGCACTGAAATGTTGCGATAGTTATACAACCATAGTGTTGACTAGCTGGCCCTCGTTATAAGAGCGTTGCGTTTCAGCCGCTATGCCCACGGAACACCCTCAGTGCCAGCAGACTGTCACGAGTACTCCGGGATACCTTCAGCAGCGAAGTAGACTTGCAACACATATGCACATCTGCTTCACTGTTTCTCGACACACTTCCTGGGCGACCATGTAGCCCAGCAAAATAAGCAAGGTGAAGAACCATTGTTACAATCTTATGCAACCCATTTCATGGAATGAAAAAGTCTCTCGCCATGGAAACGGCCAATGAGCACACTAAAGTGACTTTATCATGTGTATAGCACGCGTAAGTCTAGCATGACCTTAAAAAAAATGCGCAAAATAAGTGTGAATTTACCAAAATAACACTGTCTTTTGTCCATGTAGAAGTCACAGTACATTATGTTTACTGAGCCTTGGTATCAAAATCTCATCTGCTAATTTTTTTTATCCACATAAGCATAGATTTCAGAAATATAATCTTATTTTTAAGATATTTCAGTGATGCGGAAGAAAAAATTTATCTAGTAATCGTGAAATAAAGACATTCGAAGGTCTCGTTTTTATGGAACTAAGGTCATCGGAATATCCCGTACATGTTTGTATAGTTATGTGCCATGCCCACCAGTCACAATGAAATGCGAAAACCATTTATTACGTCTTGTCTTAAAAAAATCTAATCTCGTGATGAAAAGTATATTTATGCAAAAGAAAAGATTTACATCCGCGAATCATAATCACCTTACAGATCGACTTAAAAATCTTAAAACGAATCATGACCACCCCCAACGCTCATGCAAAAAATTACATTCCGCTAAACCCATTCACAAATGCAAAAGTGTCTCCCCATCATGGAAAAACATCAATACATTCAAACTTCATTTGAAAATGTATCTTTTAAAGCCACGAGCCTGATGTATAAAGTAGCGCCAAGACGCTTTGTGTTATTTTCATTCGTCATTAAATTTTATATTTAATTCCTTTATAATTTTTAATGAATGCTTGTTAACTATCACACATTTTTTCAATTTGTTATTATTGTATTTTAAATTTGCCTGAACTCATTTGAAAGTTTGAACCATTATTATACGTTTACAGGTAATTAAGGTTTAAAATTTCATATTTAGTTGTACTCTACAGGGGTAAATTTACACCGTATTACATGTTTGAAACGTAGTTGTGTGCCGCAGTCTAACGCAATAAGAGAAGACTTCCGCATGCGCATGGCGTTTGTTCTGCACTGAGTGGGTGAAAGGTACCTACCGCTCGAGGTACCAAAGTTTGTTACTGCCCACTACTGCTAACGTAGGGAGAGCGGTGTGGTGTGTTGCGGATGCCGTATAGCTGTTGCACAGCTATGCAGGTCACTCGGTCGCCACAACCGAAGCCCGACGACTGCCTCTTTGTGAAGCTATTGCGGTGCTGCTCCAGTTGCTCACCTGTCTGCTTGTTTTCCTCGGCAGACCGGAGCATGCAGCCAGACAGGTGCGGCTGCGTGGTGCCCTGGATGCCGAGACACCATGTTGGTTCCAGGTAACAATCAAGCAGTAACTCGAACAGTTTTATACAAGCGTATTCGCGGGAACTGCTATGAGGTTTTCTCGCTTGCAGCGCCACCTCCCCAAAATGGACTCCTGAGCACAAAGCGTTTTTAAAGAAGTGAATCTAATTTTAGTTCATCTTTAGTTTCGGTTAAAGTATAATTATTGTCACCGCCCATGTGGGGAAAAAAAACATCCGCCGATGGTATAGGCAGTTCGAAACGACCGGATGTGTTTTTAAAGGGAAAAGCAGGGACTATCAAAAGTGTCTGTACAGGATGTTGGCCGTGCCAGGTATCTGACCTGCGTAGTCATAAGGAATCTGTTCGGGCAGCAAAACTAGCACTTCAGTTGCCAAAGACGAGCGCGTTGAAAGTTTTAACAACATGTTTACACACATGGTCCATACCGGTTACAATTGCTACATGCATTAAAGACAGATGATGCAATTATTTCCTTCGGGGCTTTATAAAATATCGTGTCTACGTTCCGCCGCTACCTAATGATTTTCCAGAGTTGAGACACAGAATTGAAGAGGCTATTGCTTCCATTTCTCCGGACTTGTCAACCAAAGTGTGGAAAGAATTGGACTTTAGGTTAGATGTGTGCCGTATAACTAAAGTTGCATATATTGAACATTTCTATGAAAAACTATGTTAGTTTACATTAAACTTGAGGTATGAATTTTTTCAAATAGTCTAAATTTAACTGTTATAATATACCAATTAAACGATGACATTCTTCAATGGGAACCCTGTGTTTCGTTTTCGCGCATGATTTTAAATAAATGCATAAAATAAACGTAATTGATTGTTTATGAAATATTTTTAATGTATAACATCTTATCTCTCGGTATAAGGTAATTTGGTAGGCGTAATTTTTTGAATGGAACGGAAGTCGCATGAAACGGAAATGTGTAACCACGGAGCTGCCATCCGTGGCGGATGGCGCGAACCAAAGATCACAAAGACAAAGCGAATCTCTAATGAATTTTAAAGAGATGGCAGTATTTTAGTATTATTCTTCGGCATAAATAAGGTTTAAAGCCTGAGATTTTTCAAGTCTTTTCGATTTTATCGGATCCTTTTATTTATATAAGTAGGTACATAGTTAAAATGTTTTCTCTGCAGATCGAATGATTTGTTATTCGAAGTAGCTGCTCCATCAACGAGTTATAGCGGCGTGTGCATAAACTACCTGTGATTCGCGCAAAGAAAATTAGTAAAAAAACACAATTTGCGTATTCATTTATCACGATAGTCATTATTTTAAAGAATTCAACGTTAAAGTTCGTGTCCGAGCTTCGTGTAATGAATGAATTTGCAAAATGAAAACACACGAATTTGCTCGTTAGCGAAATTAAATTTTGCAAATCTGGTGAGTAGGCTACTGAAAGACTGGCTCAGATGTTTTTTTTATAAAACAAGTTCTAAGTAATGATTTTGGTGAACTTAAAGGAAAATTTTGATGACCATCCTAGCCTGTCCTGAAAAAATTAAATTACGTGGTATACATTTTTGTATTAAACATTTGTATTAACCTTCGTCTTAAAACTCTTCATTTTTAATACACCATTTGTAAATCACTCATTCTCAAAACCCTAAAAAACGAAATGTGTGGTTTCGAGAAGACCTCATTTTTATTTATTTATGAATTATATAGGTACTTAAAATAAGTTTCAAGAAGATGGCCACATACAAATGGTTAATACAAAACTGTATACCACGTAATCCCATTTTTCAGTTCATTCTGGGATTGACCTTTAAGTACATTAAATCCATTAAATAAATTCTTGTTTAGTACAAAAAACTTTGTTAAACAATTCCACTGGTTATATTATGAATTTATTTAAAATCATGTGCAAAAACAGGAAATATCAAAAGCCAAATAATGTAATATACATGCGTGGTGTCTGTTTGCAAAAGTTGCTTCTGAGGTATGTACATAGAAGCTTTGTTTTGCCATAGCACAGGACTAGCTACACAATTCAACTTTTCCATAGAGCCTGAATGTATGTCTATGCACATGTTTGACACGTAACACCACGAAAGATAAAAAAAATTAATAAATGTTTAATTTTTTTAAATTTTTTTTTCTAACTATTCCTTGCTTTATTCATGCAAGAATAAAAATTCTAAATAAATGTTAACTTTCAAAACCTTGCAAATGTCACTTAAAACCTCACGGCTAGCTATTTTCCTTAATATTTCCATTGTCACTTGGCTTACGAATTGTGACTCTAAACGTGCCGTTACGTGAAAATGGAATTTCCAAAAAGTAAAATAAAATTATATCTACGTCAATTCTATGCCATGTACTTTTTTGAAAGTAAGAATCGTATACAATCAAAATCATCCATTTTGGATGCTAAAATAAAATAAAAAGTTATTTAATACTTATTTTCAAATCATAAAATTAATATTTTTATATAATTTTGCGCATACTTGGATGGTTGGATTTTAAAATAAGTGTGATCCGAGGGGAATGAAGTCACGAACAGAAATTTTAACCGTCAACCCAGTTGGAATGCACTTGAATCATCGCCGAACAATGCGTGCGTGCGGAATCGGGTCCGGCCATCTCGCGAAGAATATTGCCCACTTCACCCCCGCTTTCCTTGGGGTCGGCGGGAACACCCCCTCAATTTCGCCATTTTCCAAGGCACGTCTACTTTGGGATTCCGGCCGGCAAAATACCTCGGGTTTATTTTAGCGCGGTTCTCCACCTTGCCCGTCTCTTCTGTCTCCCTCCCCCCCCCCCTCACTTTTCTCTGTCCTCCAGCTCCTTCTTCGCCTCCCTCCCTCCCTCCACCCGGCCCATCTCCTTGGAGGCCGCGCACGCACGCACACAGGAGACGGCGCAGCTTCGCTACAACCCGCTCCCAGTACAAATAATTGATGTATATGGAGTGTAACCTTATCTACCGTCTCTCTCCAATACTGGAGAAGCTCTTAAATTACATAGCAGCCCTCGGAGGCGGCTGCCTTGGCAATGGGGGTTAGCAAGGAAAAGCGGGCGTGAGGAGAGACTTGTGTACCGGGGGAGACGCCATTTTCTCTCCTTCCAGAAAATATCCCTTTTGCCAACGTCTCCACCCACACGCCACCCTACTACCCCCCACCCTCCCTCTCACACAACCCTCCAACCCAACCCTTTCCCTTTACCGGCTCGCTAGATCCTACAAGACAAGTTTTACCTTCGCTGCGAAATTTCCTGCCGCAAACTAACTGAAAGACAAGGCTTCGAGTTGAAAACGGTCCTAAATTCCTCGAGGAATAATACCTGGTGACGTTCCACCAGCACAAGAAATAAATAATTTGAAAAAGAATGATTCAGAAACGGTTTTGCAAACCAATTATACGTAGCTCTCAAAGTAAACCAACTTTTAAAATTAAAAATTATTAAATAATATGTTATTCCTGTATATGCAATAAACAAAGATACTGCATAGATTGTTACATCACTCACAATCATAATTTTTTTGGATTCTTTAGCAAATGTTTATAGATTTTATACTACATATTTTCTATGGTCAAAAAATTTATTTGGCAACTAGTTAAGATTTTTTTTTGCAAAACATGTTAATTACTCTACTGTGCATCATATTTACACTGTATGTTGCGAAAAAGAAAAAAAAAGGTTTATGATATTTTTAATATTTAGCATTTAGTTGGAGCAGAATAATTGATTTAACAGTCGTCCCTGTGCAAAGAGTAATAATATGACTCATAAAAGTAATATTTTCATATTTATAAATTCAATATGTGGTTTTAAGCACGATCATATTGTGACAGCTAATTGTGACATTCCGCTGAGTTATAATCTTATATGCCTAATAGAAGAATGATATTTGCAACTTAATCCTTAACCAAAATTATGTTATGTATTGTATAAATACACATGTCTTACAGATTACGTTACCAAAATAACTACCTGCCACTGGATTTAAGCACATTATTGTTTTAAGAGTATGTATATTATATAAGTCATAAAAATATTCTTAAACAAAAGCAAGAAAATGTACAGTTGTAATAAACAATATCATCATGGAAATTAATGTTTTTGTTTTGTCAACCATTTGTAGCTTTCATCCCACTTAAAATTATGCTAGCGCAGTAAAAGAAAGATATAAAATAATAATTTCTTTAATCAGCTTAATATATGTCTTACAATATGTTTTGTAAAGTTTTAAGAAACATTGATATATATTTTTGATCAAACAAGCTTTGTATGTATGTTGGTATGAATTTATGCTGAATTAAAAACAAAGTAATTCTGGAATTAAAAAATCCAAACAAGTTAGTATTTTACACATTTTGGTTGGCAGTTTTTTTTTCACATACATAGATATTAGTTTCAGCATCATATTCATCTACATCTCGGTGTTGAACTATTCTTGTATCATTTAGGTCCCTGTTGATAGAAATATCTTCGTGACCCAGTGCTAAAATAACTTTAGATTATTTTTCACTAAGAAAAACACTATTTTAAGATCACCACTTGTGTAGAACAGCATATTTCTCGCTAAAGTGGTTTCTCCTGAGCTAGTATATTTTCAACTCTCTCTCCGAATGTTATTTGATGTATTTTTGCAAGGGAAAAATTCTCACTAATTTCACTAACTTTATTCATTACAAAAACACTTTAAAAATGCTTTAAAAACTATTTGCTTTTATGTCTAAGACGTTTATGTAATACCTATAAGGAAGAGCCTATTTCATTGCTTAGCATTAAAAATGTTCCTATTTGATGTTGCTATGGTGATAAAGTTCCTTTTCTGTAGAAGATTCAAGAACCTTCATCATTTTGTATTGACTGGTATTTTCACTCTGCCCAGCCTTTCTATACAATAAATGAATCACACAATTCATCAGGACAATATCAAACATCTTAAAATGTTTATCTATCTAATTCCTACAATTAAACATATTTACATTAATGCGCATCATGTCAACATTATTGGCTTTTTAAAAGGAATGAATGAGCCATACTAGTTTTTTCGTTTGGTTATATGATGCGTTACACAACTGTCGATGAACCATTTACCACAATCTAAATATATGGCATCAATATTTTTAATTTTACTTTCAATTAAAAAATATATATATTTTACTGCAAGATTAAAACCTGTTCCATTTTTTTTTTCATAGCATTGTCTGATAATTTAAATACTTTGTTGCAGACATATAGGTTATTTTTGGACATCATTGCATTCCAAATAGATTTATCTAAGCCAATCAATTGTAATTTAAAATTAAAACATCGCCTCTGCAAATTTTGACCACTTTTTCCTTCATAAAGTAAATTAGGTATGCCACATATAATCATTGGCCTTTAGGTTAAAGTCAATCACACAAGTCTACTTCATCAACTGATTTGTTAAGAAGTAAAATATTTATTTGGATGTCATTTAGGTTTGTCAAATGGGTTTGCTAATCACAAGTGAGTAAATATTCAGGGCCGAAGTCAATGTATCCACTACAGGATTCATGATGGTTCCCTTTCATGAAGAATCACCTCATTATGAATCTTAAATTGAAATATGGAAATCCTCAATAGTAATAGGTATATAATAATAAGTCAGGCTACAGGAGTAGGAGTGTGAATGGTGGATGAGGTCATTAACCGACTGCCATCTGACGTCACGGCAGTTATCTTGAAAAACCTTGACCTTAAAAAATTGCCGATATTTGAAAAAATTGCCAAAATTGCATAAATTTGTTAAAAACTCTCCAAATTATTCCATAATTACTAATTTTTGGATAAAAACGGCACCAAAATAAGAGGTCATACCATAAAATATTCCTTAAGTTGAGGAAAAAATTCCCTTTTCGAGGAAGATTTCCCCGTTTTATTTTTCAAAAATTACCAAGGCTTGAAAATTCCTCAAAGAGGCTTAAAATCCCCATTTAAAATCCTCCAATAAGCCTCTGGAGACCTTTGACCTTGACCTCGGCCACCATTTTTAATTCCACCATTTACAGTAGTGATGTCATGTCCGCAAACTTGAAAATCCGGCATTATGAAGCTATAATATCGGGAAAATTGTTATAATTCATAAAAATATTAATTAAATACGAATTTAATAAAAAAATCATTTATAGCATGGGGTCCTTGGTTCGAACCCGGCGGGATCAAAGTAAAGAAGGTCGACGGATCCTTCCCCGGTAATGGCAGGTGGTATACTGACCCCTACCACTATTTTTAAAGAATATATTATGTTAGCCAGTATTATATAATGTCCACCATCTTGGGTCCACCATATTGTTTTCGTCTGCTGGATGCATTAGAAGTATTTATTAAATGATAGTCTACCGTAGTGGTATCCAGCATATTTCTGGCCATCTTGAAAATCCGTAAATATTGAGCTAGAAATTCGGGAAAAATTAAAAAAATTAATTAAAAAAATCAGCAATTAATACACTGACTCACTTAGTCCATTCTTGTCCTGGGCTCGATCCATTGTAAATGCAAAAATATAATTTTATGTAAAAAATATGAATTTAATTATACAAAATACACTCATTTACAAAAAATTGTGACATGTTCGAGAAATAAAAAAACAAAGTTATAAATAAAAATTTGGTTGTCTGTAAAGTCGGTTTACGGACGATAGTCTAACGTGATAACGTCATAACAAAACATTGATGAAATGATTGCATACTTTTATGAATAAAATTGAATAATTTTTATTGAATTATCACTATTTTGTATGGATACAAAGAATGAGTGAAATGTAATCTACAATTTAATTGATAAATTTACTTTTATTTGCACTCATTAATTCAAATATGTTTATTACTTTAACGAAGAGATTATTTTAACTAGAACTTTTATACATGTTTGCTATCTAACTTCTTCCAATCTGTGTTATTCTGTTAAGGATAGGACGATGATAGGAAAAGTAGGAAACGAATGGGAGTGTTTCAAGTTTAATGTGCCTCGAAAAAGTCAAATCGATAGTTGTTCCAATCGAGTGAAAGAGAGATAGATGCGGCGCAAGCGTACAATGAGCGTAACGGGACGCTTTTTCGTGCGTGCAGCTGGCGTTCATCGATTTATTAGACGTTGTCACGTCAAAAATAGATTACGTACATTCTACAAGAACAAACAACTAAATTACTAGCGTTTCTAGATTTCTGCAGTCTTCTTAGAAGGTGAAGAGAGTTCTTTGCAGGCCTATATATATGTTTTCAGGGCAGTTCTACATGCCAGTCAATTAACCAGGCGCATTCAATCAGTGGCCACGCACAGCCAAGTTTTTGGACACGCATGTCCATTTGGCTACCAGGCGTATCTATCAAGTGGCCGGTCACATATTCGGTGGCCTGGCATATTCATTTTGTGGCTGGGCATGTCCAAATGTTGGCCAGGCATGTACAATTTTTGGGCAGGCGTGTCCAGTCTGGGGCCAGGTAAGTCCAGTCGGATGACCAGGCCCGAACAGTCGTTTGGACAGACACATTCAATCGCTTGGTCTGGCTAAACCGACCAGTTGGTGTTCTGGCACATAAAGTTAGAATTCGATATTTATTGGAGGCTTGTAAAAGGGGAATTGAAGATACTTTGAGGAATTTTCAAGCCTTTGAAATTTTTTGAGAAATAAAACGGGGAATTTGCCCTCTAAAATTGTATTTTTTCCTCAATTTATGATTTTATGAGATATTTTGGTGCAGTTTTTCTCCAAAATTATAAAAATTTTGGAAAAATTGGGAGAGCTTTTGACAAATTTCTGGAATTTTTGAAGGTCAAGGTTATTCAAGATGACTGCCGTGACGTCAGATGGCGGTAGGTTAATGACCTCATCCACCATTCACACTCCTACTCCTATAGCCGGACTTATTATTATATATTACTACTGAGGATTTCCATATTTCAGTTTAATATCCATAATGAGGTGATTCTTCATGAAAGGAACCATCATAAATCCTGAATGTTAACTCACTTGTGATGTGCAAGCCCATTTTTCAAACCTTGATGACATCCAAATAAATATTTTGCTTCTTAACAAATCAGGTGATTAAGCAGACTTGTGTGATTAACTTTAACAAAAAGGCCAATGGTTTATATGTGGCATAAATTACTTTATAAAGAAAAAGTAGTTAAAATTGCAGAGACGATGTTTGAATTTTAAGGTACAGATCATTGGATAAGATAAATTTTAAATAGGTCATGTACAGTGTCAGGCGTATAGGCCAAGCGTCTCCGAACCAAGAGGTATTTCTCGTCGATACTAGACTTAACTTTCAACCAGAACATGTACAATGCCAGGCGTATAGACGAGACGTCTCCGAACGACGAGGCAAATCGTGTGCTCACTACAGACTTGACGATACAAGTCAACTAAAAGGAACCACAATGGACACACATTTGACAAAAAGGGCACACAATGGACAAACATTCCACAAAAAAGACACACAATTGGACATGCGATTCAATACAGAGTTTCATTTAATTCGTGAATTCCTGTTATAGGTATCAGTACTTACAATATTTTTTATCATGCGAAATTCAAACTAAAGAGATTTATTACTTAGTAGATTACTATGCCTTGAGATGGCTGAGAAACATTTCCTACAAGTCGACTTGATTTAATGCTGATTTTAGAATTTTTAACATGATTTATTAAATAACTATTTTTTGTTTAAAATACTTTTTTGCAATGATCAAGTATCGAACCAAGGACGGACATCGATCGAATTAATCAGTATTTCAATTACATATTTTTTATGAATTATGGAATTTTTCCTGAATTTATATCTAAATAATTACGGATTTCCAAGATGGTGTCCAAATGTCAAGATGGCGGGCATCACAGTAATAATTAAATATATCTGTACTCTAGCAGGTAAAATTTAAACTAACATGTCGGTAGCACACTCAAGCAGACGAAAACATGATAGGGCCTCCAGCAGACGAAAACAAGATGGCGGACGTGACGTCATACTAGCTGGCGATATATATCTTGACAGTAATGGTGGGAGGTCAGTCTCATAGAGTAAATAAAGTACTAGTACAGAGTGGACACTCAATGCTATTGCAGTTCTACGTTTTTTTTATTCAGAAATGCTCTAGTTGCTATACAAAAACGCAAACTTGACAAACATTAAAACGAAGTTGCAATGGCTTAAAACCGAGATAAAGTACCTTCTAGAGTAAGACTTACGTTTCAAATTATAAGTAAATTTTAATTTAAATACAACATTGATCGTAGAAAGTACAATTTGCAGTTAATATGCTTAAAACACTAATTTGAATAGTAGGGAAATTTGCAGCTTCAACTGAATGTTGGCGAGCTTGTGACTTTTTTCGTGCATGCATTAATATTTATAAAAATATTGATTTTTTTTTCCCTTATAAGCAAATCATTTAACTAAATGTCGGTAAACGTAACATAAAATGATTTAGGAGAGCAATATTTTTAAAACAATAAGTAATGCTTACCTTCGGGACAGTGTTTGCTTTAACCTCATTTCGGTTAAAAATGTTTTGTTTACGTATCATAACATTTGTTAAAATGCATAACATGTAACATATTTTTGTATTATATTAAATTGTTGCATTATTTTATGTCCAAGAAACAATTTCTGTTCTAGTAGAATCACGTTGATTGAAGTTAAGGTTAGGATTTTCGTAGGTACCTACCAAATTGCATTACAAATCGCAAACAAAACTAATGCATAAAAAACGTGCAGAAGTATTTAATCATTAACACAGGCAATGTGTATTTCTGGCAAATTTAATTGCTTAAGTTGTACAATTTTCCCACAAAAACTGAAATGAAGCTGTTACCAATGGCATCAATTCTTTATGGATTAGGCGAAAGTACAAATTATCGTATCTTCACTTCTTGAAGACAGGTGTATAGCAATTGTTAAGGGAAAAAAAACCTTAATTTCAACATAAAAATTTAAAAGACACTTCATTTTATCGCAACCCTCACCTCGGTAATTGTTCCGTATCACGTATCCAAGTTTATCCCTTGATCCTGTTGGCATGATCATGTATGATTTATCCGGTGGCACATGATGCTTGCTGTTTTAATTAATGTTAAAACAGCAAGAATCATTACCACAGGATAATGCCATTAGTATCAAGGGATAGACTTGGATACGCAATACAAAATTTTTACCCACACCTCCCTCTCGACCTAAAAATAAAATTCATACAAAACATTTAGACTAATTAAAGTACATAAGTAGCACGTTTGAGCAGAATTTGAGACTCATTGACATTTAGAACAGTACCTAGGTATTAATGTATTGTGTGCTTGTCCTCAACGTGCGACTACACACAGCCTAAAAAGAGGAAATTCTGAAGGGCATGAAAACAAAATGCTCATCACTATTTCAATTACACAAAACTTTTATTTTGTTTCGTTTTAATAATTTACACATACCTAGTTTCGTCAAGCGGAAACTTAAAGTAAAGTTAATTATTATTATCTCTTCTCTTGTTGTACCAGTAGTTAACACAACACGTAGCCGAATCAGGCATGTTTCATAACAGTCAACAGTGATTTATAACGTAGTTCATGAAATCATTGATATTATTTTACGAGATTACTATTTCAACATGATTGAAACAAAATTTCCTTAGAAAGTTTTTTAATAAACCTAATATTGCTTAATTCAACGCCGACGCCATTAATTATGGTGTTGTTGGATAAACAAGTGGTTCAACATGCCAACGAAAATTTGTTTATTTTCTGTTAAGTAAATATATTATTTTCATTTCAACAATACCAATTTATGCCATAAATTTGATAAAATGTTAAAACAAATGTAATATTTATTTAATCAACCTGGTATTTTGATTATAATTTTCGTGCTCAGATGTTGGATAAAACTGTATAGCAACTAGAAAAATGCGATTGCCTTGCCCTATGAAGTTTCCCCCCCCTGGTCAGTCTGTTGGTGGCGGCCGTGGAGGAAGGATCTGTCATCTTTTTTTATTTTGCACTCACCGGTTTCGATTGAAGACTCCATGACGTTAGTGCGTTTTTAAAATTAATAACCTATTAAAGTTTTTGTTTAATTGATTTTATAAATTTTAAATATTTTCCCATTAAGATCTTATATCAATTACGGTTTTTCAAATTGGCTGTATTGACGAAACAATCCAAGATGGTGGATTTTTTTATTTAAATTTTATTAATTAATTAGTTTAAAAAAAAATTAAAAATTTCTCCAATTTTCTAGCATAAAAGTTAAGAATTTCAAAGATTGTGGTTGTAACAATAATTGCAGCGGTTAAACATAACTGAAGATGGCGGGTGTGACAACATTTTTTTTAAATTTTTACTAAGAATTTTTTTCAGTTTTTATTAATAAATTATATGTTTAATCTCGCCGGCAATTGAAACGAAGACCAAAATTGATTAAGTAGGTAACTAAAAAATTTAAGTAAGCAATTTTTTTGTAATTTTTTCGCCATTTTTTCATAATTTTTTGATCGAAAATTAAAGAATTTTATTTTTTTGGCCAAGGTCAAGGCCCTGATATCTGCGGCTTATAGCGGCTTACTTTAAGGCGTCTTTCTAAGACCAAAGTATTTTCGAATTGAATTTTTTTTTTTTTTAATTTTTGAGGAATTGAACGGGAAATTTTTCTTAAAATTGAGAATTTTTCTCTTGAAATAGGGAATTTTTTAGAAGTGTTGAGTCATCGAGTTATTTAAGAGGAATTTTGAGTCCAAGATGGCCGCGCTGACATCACAATCCAAGATGGCAGTTGGCACCTCCGGCACCTCCTGCGGAAGCCGGGCCAGAAGACAGATTCATATAGGTAGTAATTACTCCTTGATGGAAATCAACCTAATCAGGTTTATATTCAAAAAAACGCTGCCATTAGCTCAACCCATGCATGCTACAAAAGTAATATGCCTACAAAACTTTTCTAACATTATAAGAGAAGAAAGATTCTCTGATTTAAATGTTCTACGAGATCGTAATCGATTGCGCTTGTCTCAACGTGTGGCCAGTGAAAGTGTTGAACATCGTGAGCAACGTCTAGAAGACCCACGACAACGTGCGTCACAACATGTGGCCAGTGAAAGTCCCGAGAAATATAAATAACATCTAGAAGATCTACGACGGCGAGCGTCACAACATATTGCCACTGAAAGTAACGAACAACATGATGACCGGTAAGAATAACAAAGACGTAGAGACACAAAACGGCTCAGAGCTTTAGAAATGAATTATTTATCAATATATGAATACGCCATTAGTGCAGATGTACCATATGACACTTTAGGAATATTTGAAGTTTTGTGTACCCATTGTGGTGCATTGAATTTTCCTGAGGAACGTGTTTCTAATTATATTATATAAATTATTTTGGTGACTGTTGTTTGCATGGACGAATTTAAATGGAGCCACCAACATTTTTAAAGATGACAAAACTTTATATAGCCATGTAATTTATAGTTTTATTGTTTGCGGACAGGTATATAATAATATGAATATGACAGCTCATCCGACACATAACGACGCATATGTCTTTGAAGATCCTGAAGATACTGTGACGGAAAGAGTTAATCATCAGCTTAATTCCGAAATAAGTACCTCAGTAATGGAGTTGTTGGAGTACGTTATTCGAGCGCATAATGGTTGTGTACAGGGATACCTAATGATGTGAGAAGTAGAGGGGGAAATTAATCTGCTGACTTCTGCCCAAGGAATACTTACACCATACGTAAATCTTTTATTTAGATTGCCAGAGCAGGCTGATCGCAGAAGGTTTAATATACCCGCATGTAATGAGGTTTATGCAGTGTTTACACTTGATGCTGATCAAAGCTTTCCAGATAACGAAATGATTGTTCATCAACGCAACAAAAACATTGTCCATGTAAAGAATATCGATAAGCGAGTCAAGCCATTTACTTATCCGTTATTTTACCCAGCTGGCACGGATGATTATAGTACAGATTTGCAGCTGCAAACGCCATATGCTAGCCGCAGTCATTATATCGGCTTGGAGTGGCACCATACAGACTTTCATTTCGACCCGAGTTCATTAAATTTAATGTGGATGCACCATCAACAGAAGGACACGATGTACTACGAATTTCACTTAATGCACTTCATTTCGGTGGCAGGTTATTTTAACAATATTTAGTGGACACGTACATTCGTGTAGCGTGTGGCCATATTCAATTAATAAAACTTAATCAAAACAAGATTCTCGCAGAACAATACCTACACGCGAGTAACTCGTTTCATTAAAGCAATGGCCGAAAAAAATTGCGACAGTTGGTGAAAAAATTATTTTTTTATTCCTCATTTCCTGGTTCGACAAGATATTACAAGGAGAATTTTGAGAATGCAATAGCTATTGTTTGACGGCTTGGATCTCCTGATTTCTTTATCACCATGACATCGAATCATAACTGGGCAGAAATAAAACAGGCATTGAAAATAAAAAATGGAGAACGGAACAAACTTGGAGCAGCTTCCACACAATCGTCCTGATATCGTGCCTCAACTTTCTAAGTGTAAATCTGAAGAAATAGAAAGAATATTTGGATAGAAAACAGTTTTTTTTTTGGAAAGTTTTCGGCTTTTGTATATACTATAGAATTTCAGAAAAGAGGATTGCCACATATGCATTTGCTTGTCATTATGACATCTGATGAAAAGTTTTATAAACCAGAAGAGCTCGAAGACTTTGTAGTGGTAGTATGTGCTGGGAAAGGCTAGGACGAAACAATTAAACAATGTTGTAGGAGAAAAGATAACAATGTTTATAAAACTTTGTAAGAATTCAAATAAACGTGCACTCGTGCGTTCTTGAGACTCTATGATTCTTGCAATCTCCACAGCGAGTGAACCGCGACGAAAAACTTTTAACAGAGACAAATACAGGTTACTCGTTTTTCCAATATTAAAAACTTTGTAGCATATCACAAAATAGATGCTACTGCAGCTCATAGAAATATTAATTATTACACTTCAAAAATATACCACAAATAAAGAATTAGGCTGCAGACTGAAAGGAAAACAATGGCTGCATAGTTTAACTTTAAATGGTTAAAACAACCAAAACTCATCATTCATCAATCTTCCAATATTTACGTAACAATTTTTGTATAGTTTCTAAAAAAATAAATCACGAAATGATTTTATACTCACAATTAAAATTATAACTTACTAGTAACCCCATAAAATGTCAACACTCGAAGCTACAGTTCGTAAGTCCTTTGTGCGCACTGACACTCGTGAGTGCGTATTGTTCACTTAGGTTTAGAATAAAAGACCCCTCGGGTGCTGAGGTAATACAAAGTTGAGCACTCGCCTCACGAATCCGCAGTCCAGGTGTCCACTCCAGGGCGTTGCTGTGGCGAGTAGTCTCGTCGCCAGCCGTGTCACGCGCTACTCGTCATCGGCGGTCCACGCGTGTCTTCGACGGCGATGCACTGATAGGAACACGAAGTCCCGCAGGAGGCCTGCACAGCTCAGCGATGAAGGGCCACAACCCAGTTGTACTCGTCACGCTCGTACGCTTGTATTAGCAGTTGGTCTACACCAGACACTGCATAATTCCTCGTATCATAGGCGACACCTGTTGACGGAGTCGCACAGTCAGTCTCACTCCGAGGCTAAGTCGATGTTGTGGTAATTTTTCTAAGTCCAGTTCCTAAACTCTGCCCTTCCTGTTACTCGCTGCTCAGTCTCAAATCACAATACCCTCTTGTCAACAGTGTGACATAATCCTTTGTTTTTCGTACGTTTCTTGAACTCGCTAACTCATTTACTCGCCCGACGAGTAAAAATGTTACAATCGTCGGGGAGAGTTTTCCACCATCAGTCGATGTTTGCCAACACCCATGGGGTCCAATTCTTCTCAGCGAGTTTTACCAAGCAGGACACGCCCAGCGAGTAGCAACTCGCTCCACGAGTTGCACCAGCGAGTATGCTGACCGATACCTGTTACCTTCTTCGTGGGGCTTAGTCCGTTGAGCTCCTTGACAGCGATTGCACTAAGTCCGAACTGATTGCTGAAAAGTTTAGAGTTCAGCTTACCAAAGTTTCAGGATAAGTCCAAATCGACGCGCAGTCGGGCAGAGTGACGGTGTTTGGACGAGATATGGCAGCGTGACGGCAGGTATCGATGTCCGGTGGGTGACAGCTTCCCCTGATCCCTCCGAAGACTTTGCTTGATAGTTTACTTTTTTTTACTAACCTAACTAAAAACTAAGTGTGTTTGGGAGTGTTCCTGTTTAGGGAGAAAGACTAAGTGCGTCTCAGGCGGAAGCCCATACGCTCTAAACATGCAGGGGTTAAGCCATACAGGAGGGGGATTAGCCAGCCATGGCAGCGATTGGCGCCATGACTAACTCCCCTCACTGACTATTCTAGACTAAAACTAGATAAGTTGGGCCCAGGTAAAACCTGCATAGACACAGGGAAAACCCTGGGCACTTACATGCGGGATTCAAAATTGCATGCATTAATAGCAAGCAGGTTGGTAACGGGAAACAGAAGGATGGTTCTGGAAGAAGAGTTGGACAGAGTATAAAAGAGTCTACCATGCGGGGTTTGGGGGTTTGGACATTGCTGTCCGCATTGATTTGGATGGCACTGGTTGTTTCGGGGGTGACTTTCGTCGTTTCCCACCAGGCTGCCAGCCAGACTATTCTTAAATCTAAAATCTATTATTTTAGAGCTGCGCTGGGCCAAAATACGACTGGATAGTCGGACGCCTATATTCTATGTTATGCTTGATAGTGCTCAGGGCAGGCCTATTTATACCAGTTGCCTGCCCCTCCATAACCTTCTAGAATAGTTGAGTTACTCTGTTTCTACTCCCCCCCCCCTGGTGGAGATTGTGGCGTGGTGAGGGGGTGGTAGGGGAGGGGGTAGGTCAGCTGAGCTTTCACGCGATGTCACCCACCACTGCCCAACTTTGCTCGTGCGCTTCGAGTTTCTCTTGAGGAAATTTGCCGGGAGGTTACGCAGCCCGCGCTGCCTTGCTGTACGGCGGATGTCATGCACAATAGAGGTTAACCTTCCGAGAACTTCAACACACACAGCTTTCCGTTGCGTGTGGAAAAGCCACCGCAACAACTTGATTTTATCTGAAATACCTGGAAGTCATGACTTAGAGCTAAGAGAACTCGTACTCAAATGGGTGATTCACAATCCGTGTGGAGAGTTAAATCCTAACTTAACTCGAAAGGATCAAAAAATGGAAGAGCAAAGTGTAGATCCGACTTTCCTAAATACTTCCAGGAAGTATGGATTATGGAAAACCAAATTACCGACGACGCTACAACCCACAGTTGGACTCTTTGTGTCACGCCGCAAGAAGCATGTTGGCGATTATTTTCTTTTGAAATTGATAAACGTCAGTGTTCAACTATTGGATATTCACTCACCAAATCATTATCGGATCGCAATCTTAGATCAAATTCAGGAAGATTTGGTTGATATTGGCCAAAGAGGCCACTTTAGAGGCACATTTTAGACATAATAACATATTAAACCACTTAATCAGTTAAATGATCAATTTGATAATATAGATTATCATTATTAATGGTAGATGCCTGAACGTTTCGGAGGGTCGGGAAATAGAGTCAATGAGAACAAAGACTAAATCAATTGCGAGTCATTGATAGAATTCACAATGTCAATTACATCGCCAAACCGCAACTATACCACTTGCGATTGTTGTAAAAGATGTAACAAGTTTCGAAGACCTTCGAATTGTGAATGTCACCCGTTATCAGACATATAAGCAAGCCTGCTTAGCGTGTGGTTTAACCTAGGACGTTCAACAATGGATAGAAGGGTTACGAGAATCTGCAATATCTAAAATGTTGAAAACCCAAAGCGATTATGGGAAACATTGAAAGAAAATTTGACTGAATATTTTATACACGCAGCCCGGCGGAATGGGCAGTCTTTAGAAAATGAAATAAATCGCGCCTACAGAATTATTTCCCCTAAATTAAACATTGAAGCAACAGAAGGCAGAATGTTCCAATACTGGGTACAAACTTTTGGCTTTGAGGACATTGAGGATTACGATGTTGAAGTTAAAAAAAATACTTTGAACACGGAAATATCAGCAGTCTTAGGAGAGCAAATGTGTCAACTACTAAGAAGAAAACCGGTGGAAATCGTTAATGTTAATCTTCAAGCTGTAAATGATACAAATGGTGAAACAAAATGCATTTTCATTAATGGTCTAGGGGTACTGGAAATACCTTCATCTATAAAACTTTATACTACATGCTCACTGAAAGATAGTGTAAATTGAAATGTATGGCTTTCACAGGTATTGCTTCCATATTGCTATCTAATGGTCATACTTTTCATAAAACCTTCGGACTGAAAGTACCATTAACACTAGACTCAGTCTCAAGTATCAAATATGTCTCTTCGAAAGCCAGAAAATTAGAATAAATATATATTTTTCTCACGGATAAAGCTTCGGTGCTTCCCAAATATGGATTGCAGAACATTGATGAATTTATGCGATACATTGAAAATGCTGATCTCCCTTTTAGTTGAAAAGTTTAGTACTTGAAGGATATTTTCGCCAATGTCTGCCTGTACAGCCGCGAGCTAGTAAAACCGAGTTATTATATATTTATATAAAGCCAGGTTGCTTATGGTCCCTTTTTAAGACATTCACACTAGAAGAAAACTTTCGTGTTGATATATAGAAACTTCAATTTGCTGATTACTACAGTTAGACAACGGCGAACAGCCATTAAATACACTGGACGAAATCGAATTGCCACAAAATATGATTTAAAAGAACAATTTAACTGATTAAGTGTTTGGTAACTGCTTTACCATTGAAAATTAAGAGGGTCTGAAAAACAGAGTAATACTCACTCCCTTCAATAAAGATGTTGACACAACTAAAGTAGACATAGTTGCCAAACTTGCCGGTGAGTACAAAATCTATTATAGTAACGACTCGATGAAAGACCAACCTGGAGGCACATTTACAACATAATTCCTTAATAATGTCAACATTTAAGACTTTCCACCACACGAATTGAAATTGAAATAATAATTCACTAATAATGCTGTTGCGTCATTTGGATGTATCAGAGGGTCTATGTAACTGTGTAGTACTCCTTGTGACAAGTCTGAGAAATAACACAATAAAGGAAAAACTCGATACTAGTGATCAATCCGGCAAAGAAGTTAATATACCTAGGATCACTCTTGACTCATCAAAGGGTCAACTGAAATGTAGGCTATCATGCATTGACACCAATTTCCAGTAAGATCTGCATTTGCCATGACAGTAAACAAATATAAACATCAAATTTTTAAATTTGTTGGAGTGGACTTAACTTCATCAGTTTTTATGCATTGCATGTTATATGTGGCATTTTCCCGAGTATAGCACCCAAAGTACATTAAAAGTACTCCTCCCAAATGAAAATACTTGACTTACCCGCAACATGGTATGGAAGGAAGTATAAGGTTAAGTTCAAAAACTTATAATTAATGATAACTATGAAGTGAAAATGAATTAAAACCATAATATAGCTGGTTATTTAAAATAAAGTTTTGAACTATGAGCATTAGTGATTTTTTTATTTTTAACCGACTGCATTTCTTACGTAGGTAGGTATGAAGTATAGTGATGATTGCAAAATATTCGTATAGTGTAAATTCTATGTAGCGACACTTAAGTGACTGCGCATTTTATGGCGTTATTACGAGTTGTCGTTAAATGGAAAGAAGAAAAATCAATATTATATTACTATTATAATATGTATAAAATTTACAAACAACAAACATTAATTTTGATACAAATAACAATGCTTTTTGCGTATAGTCAGTGATCTTCGTCTGACTTTTTTGCTGCTAGAGTATTTTATTTGTATTTTCTTATGTATTTTATTCATATCTTGGTATTCTGTGGGATCAACTTGGTCATACAAAAGGTATTTTTCTAATAATTTCACTGCATCGAGTGCTTGTCTAATGCTTGGTGGAAGCTCAGAATCATCTGTCTCATCTTGTTGTTCCTCGGTTTTTCTCACCGAATCCTGTAAGTGAAGCTGTTGTAGCAAGGCTATGTAGGTTTGTAGATTTTCAGTGAAATTTTGTTGCAATTTGAACTGTTGAACCCACTCATTCAATGGAAGGTCAACTTCACTTTTAAACTCTGGTCCCGTTTCTACTTCATCACTCGCAGAACTGGTACTAAGTCGACGAAAATAGTGATGCATAGTTGTTGCTGTTATTCCCAGGCTTTGGATGAAAAATTTACTGTATGCAGAATATGAATAGACATTTTACCCTCAGATTCGACCAGCTCCGTCAATAGTTTCCTTCTGTAGTGACGCTTTAATCCATTGGTTGTTAAACGCTAATCGTGTTTGGTGGAAAAAATGCCAACTCTATGTTCTGAAGGTTAGATATAAGTGGGTGAGCATGGCAGTTGTCGACAAGAAGCAAGATTTTCCGTCCCATTAATTCTGCATCTCATCTTCGCAATTCTTCTTCAAAAAGTTGACTTGTCATCCAGGCTGATTTATTAGCTTTATAGGTTACTGGCAATTGTTTAATGTTCTTAAAACAGCGCGGATTTTTTAATTTGCTTATTACCACCAGCTACCTTTTTTCTGTGCCATTCATATTAGCAGCTACAAGCACTGTGATACGCTCTTTGGAGAATTTTCCTCGCACACACTTTTCTCCTTTAAATTTCAAAGTTTTATCGGGGTCAACTTAAAGATAATTCCGGCTTCATCAGTATTAAAAATGTCACTTGGAGCGTACTTTTCTTTAAATTTTGGTCACACTCTATTGATCCAGTCGTAAGTAAAATTCATATCAACAATTCGTGCTTCTCCATTAATTTTATCATAGTTGATATGGTATTTTCGAGCCATCCTTCTGATGTTTTGAAAGCGGTTAAGTTAAGTTCTTCAGAAAACTTCTCTGCCTTAGCTTTCACGAACGGCCCCGAAACAGGCATATTATTCTGGTGCTGTCTGTGCAACCATAAAAGCGTAGCTTGATCCAGATCTTCATAATTAGGTTTCTTTGATTTTTCAGAAGGTTTTTAATCCTCCTATGCTCGTATAATTTTTTCTTTGTTCTTCCATATTGTAAACACGGTAGAGCGACTGAACCCAAACCGTGTTCCAACATCACTAATATTTTCTCCCGCCTCTATTGCACATATTAATAAAACCTTTTTCGTCAATACACAAATATTTTCTCTTACTCGCCATGTTCACAGTTTGAAAGTTTGTGAGCGACTAAGAATATGATAACGTATAGACAATGCATAACAACCTAACGACAGTCTAGCAGACGAGGTAAACACGTGAAAGGTAATGACAACAAACAAAAGAACGAATTTCTTAGAATCTTCGGTAAGTGCCAGACAATAAATCAACAAAATAACAAACATAAGAACGTACAAGCTGAAGGTATTATTAATTTGGGCAACATAGAAAGTACTGTTTATTTCTTAATAATGACGTATTGTTGTCGTTATTTAGAGTGAGTGTGATGTTTCATTGTATGTACAACAATGTAAACCAAACGAAATCAAGTAATTTCGACTTTTTGGGGAGTTTGTCTTTAAATCAAGTGTAGTTAAATGGAGTTTACACCGTATATATTGTCTATTTATGTAATCTACAATCTAATCTT
This sequence comes from Bacillus rossius redtenbacheri, assembly GCF_032445375.1. Lineage (NCBI taxonomy): Eukaryota > Metazoa > Arthropoda > Insecta > Phasmatodea > Bacillidae > Bacillus > Bacillus rossius. Next base: position 31,336,057 of record NC_086331.1, read on the forward strand.
CTATCCAGTGATCAGAATAGGTAGCGTTATAGGTAAAATATAACAGGTAAAATATACCTATTACAATCACTGCATAAAACATAAGACTTTAAATTGCTCGTATAAATAAATACATTTTTTTATAAATGTATAAACCTAAATCTCTCGTATCTTGGAAACGGCTCTAACGATTAGGATGAAAATGTATATTTAGATAAAGTTTTGCTTTTCAAGTTTATCAAAATAGATTTCTTCCCTGAAAAACCACGGATTTACAAACAAAAAAGCCCAGCAACTATCTATAAAAAGGTTAATATCTCATCTTATATTTCGTAAGGAATGACATCCTGGCGTTTGGTTTTTTTTATTACAAACGTTCCCTGTATAAGAAGAATTGATTGCTTCAAGCTGTGGTTCCGCAACTGTTATATCTGCCGCTGTGTTTATGGCAGTCTGTTGATCAATTTATGTTATTCAATTTGTATCTGTTATTGACTATGGAATAAAATTTGCCATTTTATAAATTTTTCAATTTTTTCAACATTTCATCTGTAATAATTACAAAACGATGTAGAGTGCAGAGCAAAATGAGCTTGTATGACAAACAAAATTTTACCTCACGCACGCCATGTACATATTTTTCATTTTCTCTTCATTACTACTACCTACTAGTTAAGGGCTGTTTGTATAAATTAACACTTTACCTAGTCTGCAAATATTTTTTCCAAATATTTCCTAAGTTTATATCATGGGTACAAAAAGGCACGCAAGTTTTTGTATTTGCTATCACTTCCGCGTCTTTTTACGCCCAATATTTAACACTAACGAAATACCTTTGGAAAATATAATAGAACAAAAGTAGTGTCACAACAAATATAGTATTAAATTTACAGAAATAGAACTTTGCTATTAGCAATGACGAGAAAATAAAAAAAATCAACATGGCGTATAAGACCCCACCTCAAGCAACATATATATATATATATATATATAATTTCCATCACCAAAATTAATGATTAAATCGAAGAGAGAGCAAGAAGGTCCACTTTTGAACAAGATCACGCGATGATTCAAATCAGTCTTAACTTCCAAATTTTTTTGCAAACATTGCCTTCCTTCAAGAAAATTTCTTACTTATTTGTTCAAGCATTCAAACTTTCCTCAGTTGCTGACATATCCTTAAGAGAACTATTTTTACAAAAATAGTACATACTTTAGGCAAACGTTTGACTCCTCAACTGTCAGTTGACCATCAATTATGTTTTTACCTAAAATAAAAGTGATATAACTAGTCAAAAATTCAAACAAAATTATGCTTATATAAAATCTATTATTTCTAGAATATTTATCAAATATGTAACTTAAATGTGCCACTGCTAACTGAAAAACTTTGTATAATATTTCATAACATTTAAATCATGGTATACAAATATTTTATCTAAATTATCTCCTAAAGAATAGTAAACATTTTAAAACTAAAGCCAATCAAGAATATTAAATTAAAAATCTTATTTAACAGAAATGACATCTCCCCTCTAAGCTAAGAATACCGATACAGACTTCCTGACAAACGCTCAGATGATGTAGGATACATATTATTTGTACATAGATATGTCTTAATGTTAGTGAGGAGAGCATAGGAAGCAGTGCCGACATGTGTGCTTAGTGGGCGATTTTCAACTTTTTTTTTGTAATCTTATCTTAATATATATAAATCTCGTGTCACAATGTTTGTCCTCAATGGACTCCTAAACCACTTAACCGATTATAATAAAATTCGCACACCATGTGCAGTTCGATCCAAATTGAGAGATAGGATAGTTTAAATCTCAAATTATAGTCGCAATTTTAATTTATTGCGATTTATAAAAGCGAAATACCACTCACTGACTCACTCATCACGAGATCTCTAAAACTATAAACCCAATTGACTTGAAATTTAGCATAATTATTCATTTTGTGATGTAGACGCTCACTAAGAACGGATTCTGCGGAAATCCGATCCCAAGGGGAGTTTCGGAGGGTGGAGGGGGGGGGGGGGGGGTAATATATCAAAATTTCCATTTTTTGGTAGGAAATCACCATGGCAACGGCTGTTGCTTTGTTGATGCTTCATTCGTCTCTATGACAACGACTATTTCATTGTTAGTGCAGTCCTCATCACCGTTGAAATTTAGCTGGTATCTAAATATCAAAAATTACCCTTTTTTTTTCAAGTATTTATATTTTACAGACTTGAAACTTCACAGTAATGTTCCTTATGTTACGCAGGATGACATTTTCCGAAAATTAGATCCCATGGGTGGTTAAAACAAGGCAACAGGATTTTGCATTGTTCATGCCTTCTGCGTCTCCATGGCAACGGGCATCGCGCGGCAGTGGCGTACCCACAAGGAGGGGCAAGTATAATGAGCGGCGCAAGCGTGATCTGCCTGTAGACTGCCGTAGCGAAGTACGGGTACATCAGTTGTACGTTGCGTGCACGAGTCGGGAAAACATCGGTGCTATTCATTTTCTCTCCGGTACATTATACAGCATTGTAATAAATTTTCACTGGTTTTTTTATTATTTACCATTACTGTAAATGGGTGATGTGGCTTAATTTTTTTCCATTAGTATAGCCGTGCGAAGCCGGGTCGGGCAGCTAGTATATAATATATATTACACATATTATGTGCTCTTATTAGAGTCAAATTCCGATATTGTTTTCAACTTTATTATGTTTTACTAAGCAGTTATAAATCAGGTATTCTTTTTTTTTAATTTTACACTTAACGATTTTCAAAATGATTGATTCATAGTTACATAAATAAAATAGTTAATACGTTTACAATTTTAGAGGTTTTTATATAAAAAATCTGTATGTATTAAATAAAAATTTAATGTGTTATTTATTAAGTAACAGCATAATATATGTGTTAAAATTTGTTTGAAAAACTTAGTTATAGATAAACATTTCAAAGTTAAATGGTCCTTTTTTGAATAATATTATTTTAATTTTTATCTCTGGAGGGAAATGATTGCGTTTGTTGAAATAATTTTTAGTTCAGTAAATTAAAAGAGCCTAGTCAAGTAACTGACTATTGTCAAGTTAAATCCTCAGTCTGGATATTTGGTAAAGTCATACAAAAATGTTCTGTTATCAATTATACTTCAAAATTACATTAGTTTTATTAATGATTTAAAGAATCAAAATAATTTAATTTAATACAACAGTTTGATATCCGATTGGAAAAAAAAATATTTTTCAAGTTATTAACATTTTTATATATTTTTAATAAATCAAATTTTGCAGAGTGAAAAAAAGCAAGGACTTTTATGCCTCTAAATCCCAAAACTAAAATAATTTTGGAACAAATCGCATAAACGTTAAAAGGAATAAAGCTAATATAAGGTTTTAATTTTTGAAATTGGTATTTTCCTTTGATTCGAGTAAATATATTCATGTGGGCGTAGTTTCGTATCGTCTTAATTCGTAACACATATGTCGAAGTCATAAAACTGACAAATCAAACAAATGAATGTCAATAAAAAGTCATGACAGGGGATGGTATAAAAAAATCACAAAAATCGGAGGTCTTGTACGGGCTTAAAATAACGAACGTATGTACATAATACAAAATAGAGAAATATTTCTTAAAGAAAAGTTTTTCATTAATATTTTAACAAAATCGTTTGCTCATAAAAGTCATAATGATTACCTGGTTTAAGTTTACTATTAAAAACTATTATAAACATTTAAAACATATACCTAATAGTTTACAGTAGTACGAGCACTTGGTTAGATTGTAAAATGAGTTTAACTTTTCAAACAATATGTTATTAAAACGTTATTCTATTACGCCACGTACTAAAAATGTAACAGCGACGTCTTGTATCTAGGATTAGCAACGTGCAGAGCGCTCTATGCGGTACATTTTGAACCAAATGCTGGTCGCGTGTGTTGTGCTGCTACCTACCGAGTATTGATGAAACTAAGAAATGAAAAGCAATCGAAGGTTGAAGTAGCGAAGTGTTGACGTGCTAGCGTGCGGGATTTGTTGTGTTTATTATTGTAACGGCTTATAACAATCACCCAGGGTTACTAAATTCGAAATAACGAATACAATGTTTTTTAAATTGCAAAAGTTCAACACTATACAGCTTTTCCCTTTAAATGCCATGTTTTCCTGTTGGAAAATTTATTGATCATTTAATTTCGTTAACTAAATTATTTTATTTAGTTGAATATTTTTTTATTGGACAATTTTGTACGAATATCATGCCGATATTAAAGGATGTTTTAAATATCATAATTTATATTCAAACGTCAGTGTTTAGAACTACACATAACTGAAGGAAAAAAAAGTTTGAAATGTTACTGTAAACACTAAAACGGGTATCCTAATAACGCTGATAATCGCATTTCTTCTAAGAATATTACTTCACTGCAAGATATATACCACAGCTCAGAAAAGCCATTAAATCTGGTATAATCTGGTTATAGATTCTCCTTTAGTCACCGATTATTTTCGCTGAGTGGATCTAGTGAAACGTAAATGTTTATCGTAAGAAATATTAAGTAAGCAAATTTCCAAACTTTCCTTTGTCAGAAATTAAAAAAAAAATGAAATAAATAAATGAGTTTTTTGTGTATTTGGATTCGGAGGCCATTTTTTCACACGTCACTAGATATGGTATTGGTTAATATCTCTCCTTTCCATTATTTGGTAAACATCTTCAAAACTATCTTTATCCTAGCTCACGGTAGCAACAAAACTGGCTATATCAACAGTAATATTAATTTGCAAAACTTCTCTTTTCCCTCATATCTGTAAATCCTAACCAGAAAATGGGTTTTGAGAACTATCCATACCCTACAAATGCAATTTCTCGCAGTTGTTTATTATGAAAGTGTAGTTTATAATTACTGCAGTACTAAAACATAAGGTTATGTATCTATTTGATTTTTTGGCTTAAAACTTTATTAAAAATTTTTATTCATTTTTATCAAGACCCTCTTTATCAGCAACTTTTTATAGTTTACACTTAATATTATTCGTAAGATAGTTTGCAAAAATGGATTTTCAATTATAACTAATGTAAACGAACACATGATCGAATACGTAGATTACTTATTACAAAAGTTATGGATTTTTTTTCCCAATTCCTCAACACTTAGCCTACATACAGTGGATAAAGACAGTTTTTCAATTCAACATACTCTTGCGTTTGTGGCGGAAGTCTAAGTGTAATGTGCACGCTAGTCTCTGCCGCACCCTCGAGCCAAAAGCCTAAAGCGAATGCGAGCCACAGTGGCAACACTGCGAGCGACAGTGGCAACACTGCGAGCGACACGATAGGAAACAACTGTAACATTTGTTCTCGCCAGTCCACATAACGGTGTTGAGGAGGCATTGTTCCTTGTTGCTTTATCACGACCACAATAAGTAAGCATTGTTAAGAAGGAGGCCAATTGTTCCCCGTTCTAAGAACAGCATGAAACAAACGTTTGGAGAATTTCGCCATCTAGTACATACAGTACGTGAGCATTTCGTTGATTAAATTTTGCAACATATGAAGCTCGGATCACAATATAAAAAAATGTTTGGAGTAAAATGATACAGATTCCAGCTGAAGGTAACGGATATAGTTCAAGACTCCGAGCTTGTTAAGGGGTGGAGAAAGGGTTGAAAAGGAGGGGAGGGAAGAACGAATAAATGAGAGAGTAAGACATATGTTAAACTCTGCAGGGTTTTCGTCTCTATGTTTGTTATAATTATGAACCTCCATTGTGTATTTACTTTATTGTTAAGTTTTATCGTAAAGTTACTTATTGAATAATTTAAAATAGTACTATTTTTCTATGCAGATGACAGTAATGTTACATTTAATGTGTACCATGCAGTTGTATTTACTATGGGGAGGTTGCTGTTAGCTACGAACGACAGGAGAAATGATTATGCATGGCTGTGTGAATGTTTAATTTGCTGAATACTTATTTTAAAATGACTCAATTTTGCTCAACCAAATCTAAAACGTTATGGGCCCAGTTAAATCGTGTGAAAGGTTGGTTAGGTTACGTAAGCTTCATTAATTAATTTTTGTAAAAATTTGTGAACATGTGTTAAGGTAAGGTAAACTAAATTAAAAATACCTACTCAAAAGCGATTTTCGGGACAAGTAGTACTTAAAAATACAATGTTTTGATATTGGTTTTTCCACGGAAGAGCTCTTACTCTATAAAATTACCAAATATTAGAGTATTTAAAGACCAAATAAGACTTAAATGAGTTTTTTAAGTGAATATTATTTTACAGCCGTTAGGGTAAGTCAAGTTGATGACATCATCAGAGATTTAACGAAAGGGAGGGGCTCCAGAGTGGGGTGTCCGATGCCATGTTTCCACTTGCATATTTGCATAATTAAAATATGCACACTTGTCACACATTCTTATTTCTATATGTTGTGAAGTTTCGCTACTAACGCGCGCGTCAACATGCACCCATGTGTTTTATTTATTATTAAGTTGAAGGGCGATAGAGGTGGGGTCTTTTATTTAACGAATTATACTAAGTTAGCTTTGTAGTTGCTAGATTTGTTTGCTCAAAATTATGTATTTGGCCCTGCATTAAGGGCTAGAATGTGTTTGTAATCTGTAATAGGACTACTTGTATTCTACTGTAGACAGTGATGAACTGGCTACGTGATAATATTGGAGTTTTAAAAACACAGTGTAATTTTTTGAATATCAATTTAAAATTTAAATGTATAATATTCTGTTATCCACTTCACTATTTACAGTAAATTATGAAACCTAAGTTATTTCCATTGATAATTATAGTGTGTTGCAAGTCGTATGGTAGCGTTTAATCTTGCTGAACGCAGCATTCTATCGCATCGCTTGTCTTGTTAAAAAAAATATCTACATTTTAGTTTTTTTTTAAAAAAGATACATTTTACCATTAGTTCAGTAACTTCTGCTTAAAGCGGAAGAAATCAGAAGCAAAAAAATAAAATTGGTTGTCTGTAAAGTCGTATTACGGACTATAGTTTAACGTGACAACGTCATAACAAAACATTAATGAAATGATTGCATACTTTTATGAATAAAATTGAATAATTTTTATTGAATTATCACTATTTTGTATGGATACAAAGAATGAGTGAAATGTAATCTACAATTTAATTGATAAATTTACTTTTATTTGCACTCATTAATTCAAATATGTTTATAACTTTAACGAAGAGATTATTTTTAACTATAACTTTTATACATGTTTGCTATTTAACTTCTTCCAATCTGTGTTATTCTGTTAAGGATAGGACGATGATAGGAAACGTAGGAAACGAATGGGAGTGTTTCGTGTTTAATGTGCCTCGAAAAAGTCAAATCGATGGTTGTTCCAATCAAGTGGAAGAGAGATAGATGCGGCGCAAGCGTACAATGAGCATAACGGGACACCGCGTAACGGGACAATGTGCGTAACGGGACAATGTGCGTATCGGGACACTTTTTCGTGCGTGCAGCTGGCGTTCATCGATTTATTAGACGTTGTCACGTCAAAAAAATCATGATTTTATGAATATATATGTGACGTATAGAAGCATTACAGGAATGAATGGGTGATGGAAGAAGTGGGAGCAGCCGGAGAAAACCTGCTCGCCCACATCAGCCAAGATTCCAATGCTGTGTTCGAAGTAGCGCGACTTCTTCCGGCGGTGTTCTCCGTGGCTCGCGTCACAGAATGTGTGTTCACGACCAGCCCGCAGGTGTGAGGCGAGTTTTAAAAGTATTTCATGTTTGTTGGATGGATTATGAAGAAACCGTTGTAAATGTAGCACATGCATGTTTCTGACTTTGACGAGCACCCGTGTGCTGAAAGTCAGAGCACAAGTCATGAGATAATCGTACACCGGTGGAAGGTTACATCCATGGTAGCCACGTGTCCTCGAGTCTTTGAAAAGTGGGAGTTGACCTTGAATTTCAACTGTTCTTGGAAAAGCTGGAAATGTGTTTGAATTTCGGCATGTGTCATGGAAATTTAATGTTTCATAAAGTTATTTTGTCTCAAAGAATGAAAAATATTACAGTTCATCTAAGTTTTGGTCTGAGTCACGTCACCGTAATAAGCGATAATTGGGATATTGATACGTGTGTGATATGCGCTTCTTTAATTCAGTATAAATACATATATGTGCCTGCATATCTCGGTGTTCACAACTGTTTTAAGGTTAATCCACGCTTTCAAAACATTTGGTGACGGTTGGTATTTTTTTTATTTGTTTATGTTTATGTTAATGATCTGGAATATTTTCATTGGCTTTCTTTCGTTTTGTGAAACTCGAAAACACAATTTTGGTTCTTGAAATCCTTGAAACGTCCTTAAATTTGTAAATAATATATTTGAGGCCAACCAGTTACATCATATCTAGGTGTAAGTAGAAAATGATCAATAGTTTCATAGCGTTAATTTGAACCCAAGGAGACCGTTAGTGTTTATTTTGATTGGGCGCAATAATCCAGCCTTAAATCGGTAATCACAGCGACTCAAGGACACAACCACTTGAGAATATGTCAACGTCGACAACACCGGGGATCGATCACGGATGATTTTGGTAGGAAAGTTAGTCGTCCTACCACTTAACACTTTTTTTTTTGTTTTAATTCTTTATTTATTAAGGTTTTTTATGTTCAATTTTAATTTTTACTATTTCAGTGACTGTAAAACGAGTCTTCCGTCTCCAACTATAGTTGATAAGAGATAATGAAGATTATTATTGGAAGAACAACGGATTACAACTTTCTCCTCCAAATAAAGTTGGACAGACAACCTTGAATATGTTTCATATGAAATCACACTATCTGAGGTTTATTTTTAGACTAAGATACCTCAACTTTTTTCATTTTTATTTTATTTTGAAATTTAAAAACTCAGCATAGAGATCGATATAAATTTGGAACTTGTTATGAATTTTGTGCATTTATTAACTTTTAAAACAGCTATAAATTTTACTCACATTAATACTTGGTACGACATAAAAAAATCTGTGATTTTTTAAAGAAATAAACACATAATTTGCTTTTAACTTACTAAAAGATTTTTCATTAAACATTTATATAAACATTATTATAGTTATTTTACCTTTGTAACCGCTTTGATCACCCATGTGCTCTTTGGAATTTTTAAGATTCTTTGTGAGGGAAAATAATGCCATTTCCGTTTTCACTAGTCACGATTGTGATTAGCTGATTCTGCCCGACATTCGGAATATTTTAGAACCCGCCCTATATGTAAAATATTTTATGGAAACTCAAGTCATCACACTTGCCAAACAAACACGGTTGCACTAGTGACGTTTTCGACGACGTCATAACCCTGCAACATTATTTGACCAAACATATTGGAAGGTTTTGGGAGCCAAAGTTTGACTGGCCACCCTGCGTGAAAAATGCAGCGATGAAAGAGACTTTCAAACAACGCTTGAAATCACGAGACTAAAGACATAGTGTTCGGAAATAAATTCCAAGAAAACCATGGAGTTGCCATGGGTCCAACGTGCTAAACTTTATGTGGTTTTCCGTCACACAGCTATGCATACAAACTGATTCAACAACAAGCTCTTCAATGTCATCATGAGCTTTAAAACAGACTCGAGGCGCATTAGTTTTGAGTATCAGAGGAGGACGCATGGAAGGAGGGTTTTGGGGGATATATCCCTCCCCTTGATTAAGTTATGAAAATAAAAATTTGTGACATTTCTGAGAAGACGTTATGTTATTTTTGGCGATGCCGGTGAGCTGTTTAAACGCTTGGAACAACAAGCTACACTCGAAATGACTCATTTTGAGATTAACGATGTAACAGTCCAACGTAAGTTTATTGAATACACAGAATCTAATTTTATTTATTTTTCAGTTTTTTTCAAATAGTACCAGCAGAAAATAATAATTCTGTATCCGTCACTGATGAGCCACATGGTAAGGGTTTTCTGCATTCTGTATTTCTCCTACACCCAGTATTCACACCCCAGCTACTAAAAGCTATGTGGTCACAGACAACTAACCATACCGTAAAAAATTGTTTTTAATGTTTCTGAAGACGTAATGGTATTTATTGGCGTAAAAATTGAAAGGGAAAATAAACAAACAAAAATGTTTTTCATAGTTAAACGTTTTCCTGAATAAATTTTGGATAGGAAACTTTGATTTATCTGTACTAATAATAAAACTTTTCAAAGAAAAAAAGTCATTATGAAAAATTGGAAATGGCTATTTACGTTTTTGAGAAGTAAACAATTTAATTGTTTTTTTGTTTGTCTGTTTGTTCAATCATCAATCGAAAATTACTTTGACCGATATTTATTAATTTGTTTTTACTAGAAAGGCCTCTGCCTAACTTAAAAACCAGGCTATATTTAACTACCGTATTCCGACTCTCAGAGGGTGAAAAATAATTTAATACAGTTTTAAGAAAATTAAATATAACTGCAAACACTAATCAAGCATAAGAAAATATATTGAGTAACAGTTATAAAAATACGTAAACTAACAACCAAAATTTTACAATTTTGCGAAATTCACCGTCAAGAGATGAAAAGGAAAAATTTTTGTTTTAGAATAAATAATTATATTTCTGAATCTTATAAATCATAAGAAAATGTATAGGAACCAATGATAAACATACAAATACTACCAAAAAATTATACTATTTTTTTTCGAAATTCAAAACGGGTAAATTACGTTTATGTTTAAGGTTTAAAATAAATAATTATATCTCTGAATCTAATTAATCTAAAGAAAATATATAGGTACCAATAATAAACATACGGATAGTACCAAACAAAATTCTATCATTTTGCGAAATTTAACCCCTAACTAGTGATAAAGGGATAATATATGTTTTTAAATAAATAATTATATATCCGAATCTTATCAATAATAAGAAATTTTATTGGGTACCAATAATAAACATACGAAAACTACTAACCTAAATTTTACCGTTTTGTGAAATTAAAACGTTAAAAAGTCACGGTATGTTTTTAAAACAAAAAAAATGTAGTCTTCCAAATGAATAAATAACTAGAAATAAGAAACTAAGAAAAAAACATCTTCAATGTAGAGTTATGGATTGCATTTTTTTTTTATTGAGTTTCGTATTTTAAAGAGGTTCAAAGGGGGTAAGTTTTGATTTATTAAAAAAATCGTATAAGTAAAACTAATTAAATAAGACACACATTTTTATAAAAAACTAAATAATAAAATTAAAGTTATTATTTTACTATTTTGCAAGATTATGCTCGCAAGAGGTCAAAAAGGGCGATGATGTTCGGTTTTAAAAAAACATATTTTGAAGTTACTAGATTTGAGTGTGAGAAATTAAAAATGAACAACTTGCATCTAGAGTTTAAAATTGTATTTTTCAATTTTCCGGATTTCGGTTTTTAACGGTGTGAAAAAGGTGTGTTTTGTTTTTCATAAATGAGTTTATTTCTTTATTAAAAAAACTGGATGTAAGAAACTGAACATAAATACTGAAAAAAATAATTACGCAATATGCTTTTACCAATATCTTATATTCGACCCCAAGGCAATAATTCGGGGGAACATTAGTTTTTATGGTAATAAATCATGTATCCAAGCAAATTAAGGTGAAGGTTAGAAACTGAGCAAGAATAATGTACAAAAATTTCATTTAAAATCATGTTTTAACCTTTACCATTTTTTCATAGTCGACAGTAAAAATGGGTGAAAAGGTGGTCTTTTTATTTTACTTTAAAAGTCGTATCTCTGAAGCTTATCAAGTAGGTTGATAGTTACGTGGTATGAATTATAAACATGCAAAATATACCGACTATTTTTTTTTATAATTTGTTGAAGTTCAACTTTTTAAAAGGTGGTGAAATGTGGTAAAATAGTTAAGCATTTAAAGAAATTTCCTATAAAACCAAACTTAATTAAATATATTGAAAATTATAAATAAACATCCCTGCAGCTACCGTAAATTATTCAACATTTTCCGAAATATTACCTTTTATTTTAGATAGGAGTTAATATTATTTTAAATATGAAAATATGTAATCCATAAAATCAGTATTGGAAAGATAAATATATACATGTTATAAATATAAATTTATTATATGTTCTTTGGAATTTACATCTGCGTTAAAAAAAGTGGTTATTTTAGCTTTGTTTGTTAATGAATAATGCCATATTGAATTAATTCCTAATTTTTACATTGACATTCGTGTGGGAAAAAAGGAGAGAGGTAAAAAATTGGGGATATTATTTCAGTAATACTAAGCAAACTATGTATCAACTAATACGTTGGATAGTAAATTTTATAACGTACTCATTATTTAAAATAAAGATGCGATTGTATCAAATATTTTTAAATAATGAGATATGTTTGTAATAAGGTGAAATTATCAAATTATTCTAAGTATAGCTTTAACCATGATTAATTAAAATATTAGCGTAAACGATGGCATTAACTTAATTAAAAAAGTAGATGCGTTTTTAACCCTTTTTTTAATTGTCCACCTCGTGAAAAGAAAAGGAGGTAAGATTGAATTCATCAAAGTAAATATATATCCTAGAACACACTTTAACAGAAGTTATAAACATCAGATACATAATATATACAAACAATTAAACAGTCCTACGCATAACTACAATTAAATAATGTCATTCTTAAAAAGTTTTGTATTGAATTAAATCTTGTATGCACCTGACAATTTGCTGTGCCTATTTATTTAGTAAAAATATTCGGAGTGATTAACATACATTTCCTTCAATTGTAAGATAACAGCAATACTTTGAAATCGAGGGAAAGAAGCCAGTGGTAAATTTTTTATTTGGGATTAAATGAACCATTTGTAACATATTTGTTTATTTATTGTGTATTGCAAACTTCCCAAAAATTTCCTTTCAGTGAACCGTATTAATTATAAACAACTTATCAGTGCTTTAAGTAGTTGATTTTTTTTCTAAAATAGTTATTTTAAAATAATTGACTTGCGTGTATAATAAAGTGCTATATGTTGTGGACTGTGTTATAAACTGAGAACACTTTCGTTCGCCATCTTAGAAATTTCAATTTCTTCCGCAAACGGCAACCATATTAGACTGTAAAGTAATTGTTTTCTTCCTATCTTCCTCTTTCGCGCCCCAGCTCTCATTAAATCTCGGCGCTGTTTTAATTAACTTCCACCTTTAATTACGCCGGTTCCAATTTTTGCTCCTGTTCTCTCCGGGGATGTCAAAAACTCTTCAAACAGCGAAGATCAAGGAGTAGACTTGATCGAAATGTCAAGGCGATGAAAATGTTGCCACCGGAAATTTCGAGAGCCTGTTGATTACAATAACAAATAAAACATTAAAATAACAAAAAAGAGTCAGTTCTTCTTGGAAAATTTAGTGCTGTAACAGATAAATCCAAACTTAGGAAGACAAAATCCATTAGTTTGTATCAAGATGATAACCATTTTTATGTTTAAAAAAAGTTTTTTTTGAAAACCCGTTGCCAATAAATAGTTTGTAATACTACAAGAAAAGTATTGCAAATTTGTACAACACATTGCTACGGTAATTTGTGCATGTATGAAAAAAATATTTTTGGAAACAATTCTGAATATTTCTTGTTGCGCTTACGAAAATTTGCGCCCAATTTTGTATTTTCTTTGATGTTTTATACAGTCATACATTTTATAAACCACCGTAAAGGCAATCTAATACTAAACAATTGGAGTTTATCTTCTACTATGCTTATTAATGTGCGCAGGGAATTGTTTATAAACGTGAGCCAAAACCTTTTCTTTTGAATGAATTACTTGAATACGTCTTCACGGCAAAAAGAATCTTAATCTATCACGGTTTCCGAAAGCCGGGAGGTAAGGAAAGTGGGCTATCACGTCTTACGACTTAGCACAGTAATTTTCAACGAGAGGGTCTGATTAGAGGAAAATGAAGTACCTACTACGTTTTTGGCGACATTTAAATATGGATTCAACTTGAGGTCGATTGAAAAATCCCGATTAAAAAAAATTGTTTTAAATAAACTTTCACTCCACCCGACTAAACCAAGATTTAAAATAAGTTAAGATGAGCTGGAGTGAATAATCTAGATTGAAAGTTCTGTGTGTGGATCGAAAATAAAATACGTCATTATAAAAGTGTCTTGTGTGAAATACCTCAAATAATTTCAGGTGACAGTTCACGAATTTTTATAAACCAAGGAGTAATTAAAAACAAGAGCAAGTATGACGCTCATTGACTCACCACAGTGAGCTCGTATAAGGTGTAGCAGCAACATAACAAATAATATTTTTTTCTTTAATTTTCAGTCTACGTTCGCTGCTATTGTGCTCTTGTTTACACTTCAGGCCACATCGACAACTTAACATAAATCTATCCATCAGTCCATGTTCATTCCCTAGTTTTCTAGGCGTTGACTTTGACTTTACTCTAAATTTAGTTATTTACCTTAAACATAGCAACCGTGTGTTCAAAGTATCAAAAAATACTCGCCAAAACTGCAGGTGAAGGAGGCGGAAATGTCGATGAACATGGGCCCGGAAATGTTTATGTTAATCTCTAGAGCGTTACCGTTTACAACATGACACACTGCGAATCCCTGTTATGTGGAATACCATTGATTTTTTTCTGATTTGTGAAATTTCTACTAACAATTTGGGAAAACTTTTATAGTGGGCACAACACGTTTACAAATATAAAAATGATACAGGCTATGTACAAACAAAAGGATACACATAGATGGCAAAAATACAAACACAGTCAATTGGATGGCCGCTAAATGAATAATAACTGGACCAACAATATTATACAAAGAACAAAACAAAAAAAACTCATGTTAACAACAAACAAACAAATAGAAATGAATGAAACTTAAGTAATTAGATAGTTAAAACTTTAATAAACTTTAAATATATTTAATATTTTTGATATTAGTAGGTACTACCTAAAAAAAGCCTTTAAATGCAATTATTTATTAAAATTGGAACATAACTAATTCCTATTAATTCTATTATTAAATGTCATCACAAACATTATCTAGGTTATGAAAGTTAGAAATAAAGCAATAATATCATTTTTATTGTTTATTGTTTGGAGCACAGACTGTTGGATTGAGGCACACTAAAACCAGTATTATCTAGAAAGTATTGCAATTTATTTCAAAAGATAAAGCAATTACGGAGAAAAAGCCAATTTAATAATTTTCTGCGTTTGATAAGAGGAGTCAGTTCCAATCTAGGGAAATTCTTACAGTCAGTATTTGGAATAATTTATTTTATTTTATTTTTTATGACAATATAATAAGATGATTCTCTTCCAAATCACAGGTCCATAATATAATTTAGTTCTTACTAAAAATGATATTGTGTTTTAATTGATTCAATGCTTGGAGCATAATATGTGATGTGTTTAATTAGGGCTAAGTGAGGTACTGCGCGAACTGGAAGCCATTTAGTTAAAATGTTAATGAAATAACAGTTTGGAATCAATTATGATACCAATATATTTAATGAAGAGGATATAAGTTTTTGGTGAATTATAAAGATTATATTTATACCAAATTTGAAGTAATTTACTAGTGAATCATATTATGTTAGTTTAATCATTGTTCAAAGTAAATGCATTTCGGTTATGATATTTTAAAAAAACGTGTTATGTCTGGTTAGAGTAATTGACAATTGAGACACTAACCATCACTTCTTTACCTCTACTTTATAATTTTATTTCTTTTTGTGAAATTTTTAATCTTATAATTTATTACATTTAACTTTTTTTCTACAGCTGGCTATCTATTAATTAAGTCAGGGTTTTTACGCGAATTTTTGTATACTCTCGTTTATAAGACTTAGGCGTTTGGGTGTGTTTATTTACGTCTTTAACTTTAAAATTGTTTTAATTTTGTAATTTTTATTGCGATTTAATCATTTCATATTTTTGTCTCTTTTCCTTTAGATTTACAGCTTTGTGTAATGTTGGCTTTAGACCAATTTTGCTCGCCGTCTTTGGTTTTGCTTTGCACGATCGCCCTGAGACCTAGCTGCGGGGGGTGAGGGGCTGCGAGCTTGTAGGCCATTTTATTGCTTCTTTTTCCTCACATAACCAAAACTGATGTCAGTATTTCAAGACACAAAAATAAGGGTTTAGGTGTTGAATATGCTACACCTGTAACCTAACCGTATCCGAGGACAGGCGATACTCGGGGCAAGCTGCTGTGGACTACAGGAACCTGGAATTTCGAGTGGATCCAGGAATCATCTCACAACTTGTGAGAAGCATCTGGTCAGATATTTGACGTAAAAACTTTTATTCACACGAAGTGATAGTCTGTCGAACTTTCTTGTGTGACAAAATACAGTCAGATTTGAAACCCTAATAACGACGAGACTAATAATGCGTCAACAGTGGTTGATCCCACAACGGATAGAGCATGTCTGTACGCGTTTGTCGCGCAGTATTTGTTTTGCGTGTGACGTCATCGTACCAGTGTACGTGATTGTTACGAATTAGATATATATTGGTGTAGCGTGGAATAGCCAGGACATTGATTCGGGTGTCATCGTGAAAAGCTTTTGGAGTACTGCTAGGGACCCAAATCAAGACAATAAAATCTTCGGCAGAATTTACGTTAGCATCGACAACTCTGTGTATTAATTGAATTAAACATATTGATAATTATATTACTATTTAATGCGATACACTTGTTATGATTTTATCCCGACGTTTTCTCGAAAAATCCACGGCGCGGACCCAAACTGTTTTTTGATAGATACTTTTGGCACACCCACCCCCTTTGGCCAGACTGGAGGAACTACATTTTTGTTAAGTTTCCTTAGTCGTTACTGTTGTGAAACGTGTAAATTTCGTAGACTTTTACGTAGATAGTTGAAAACTTACGTTACATTTACTGGAAGACAATACCCCCAATTTTGTCAGTAACTTTCGTGGGCAGGCGCTGTGTGTAATTTGGTGGTCTTACAGCTCGCAGAAATTTTATGTGGCTACTCTACAATTGCTCAGCTGCGATCTTGTGTATGACCTTGAACTCTACCGGTGGAGCAACGTTCGAGTGTGAAAACCAGATGATTGTTAAGGACATGTTTATGAAACTTTGACCGGTACTTGATAGTTTTAAAGTGCAAAGTTTTTTCTTTCTTCAGGATGATCTGCGGACAGTGATCAATGATTAACCAGTTGGTTTTGCGGTCCCGTACTTGCGGAACTACAGTATTACGTTCCGACGACCCTTCAAACTTTTTTTTAACACGTCCGCCCTCCACTTAGTTATGACATTGCTAACTGAATCGCCCCACGTCTGCTCGACTTAGGCCGGTATTCCAACACACAAAAAAAAAGTTTAGCCCTGACCATATTCCAAGTGCACGATAGTCCCTATTTTTAGGGAAAAGATTTTGGTGTACTATCCATTTCTTTTGCCTAAATTCCGTGCATGCACAGAGCTCACTTTTTCGTTGATTTCGTCCAGATGGCTGACAGGCGTCTGGCACCATTATCTCGTATAGGTATAGTCTTTTTTTTATCATCAGGGAACGTACTCAGCGTGTTGTTGTGCCAAATAAAACTTCATGATAGACGATCTATTCTGAAATACATACTGTAGGCCTATAAACTTTAATGGTCATAACAAGGAATAAATGTAACTTAAATAGAACTCGAGAAAATTAGAAAGGCGGTTTAATTTTTTTTGCGATGGTGCTGCTATCTCTGGTACTTTTGATGTAACAAATGTTATGTGTGGTTGCGAAACGTCCGCTAGAATGCGTTGAAGCCAGTGTCTAGCCTCGCGCAGGCACCGTTCATTAAAATGATTGCTGTTTTGTTTCCTTACTGGAATTCGATTTGGACACGTTCTGGAATATGGCCTGCGAGTTATAAATGGTTGTATCCCAACAAGGCAGTGCTTATTCGCTACCTTACCCGCATTACCGCCCTTAGCGCTATACTATAAAGCTGCCCAGTTGAGTTTACAATTTTACGTCTAGTGCTTACGTGAGGCAGGTAACGAGCCGTAAGCACGGAATTAACCTTGACGTGTGTGTACGTTTCGCAACGTGTAACAAACTTTGAACACTCCCAGACTGAATATACCAAAGATTAAATTCTATGTAATCTTTGATACTGTGTTTTGTCTATTACTACAATATTTTTCACACTTTAATCACGTGTTATTTTTAATCATGGTAGTACATAACCTATAAAAGCTATTATTATTAATAGTAGAATTATTACTCCTGTCATTCATGTTCGAACAAATTAATTTGATCAATAGTATAACCCACGCCCTACATGTAAATAAATACGTACAAAAATATTTATGCTCCGTTAGCATGCATTTTTCGTATTAATCAACCATTAATTACATCTCAACAAATATGTCTTACTCTACTGAATGCAATTTAGTTGTTTTGTGTCTGAATTACTTTTTTTGGAGTCTGTCTAGAGCATAAATGAAAGGCTGTTCCTTTTATATGACGCCATGTATATTTTTTGGAGTTAGTATATATATATATATATATATATATATATATATATATATATATATATATATTAGTGTTGTGCGAGATCTTGAACCTCGAGAAAAATTTCGAGAAATACTGCATTCTCAAACAGCGAGCGAGAAAAATAATTTCTCGAAAAAAACGAGATTTTTTTTTTGGTACCGGTAACAACTCAATTTGGTATGGAAACTAAATTTGATACTGATAGTTGTATTTTTATATGTTGAACATCACACACATACTGCCATTATTTTAGTTTAAATGTTTTAAAAATACCAAACGCGTCTGCCTGTTTGGACAACAAATGATTTGGCGGAACACAAAGAAAACATGATGCAATCATTAAGAGATATTAGACTAGCCGATAGTCAACCATCCAAAACCATATCAATAACAGAAACTGTGAATAAAAACTATCATATGAAATTCCAATTTATCCTGAAAGAAAAACTGCCGTATTTAATTTTTAAAATTACATCAGCGTAATACATAATAAAATACGTTCGAACCTAACCTACAAAATTGGTTTTGTTTACATACGCGTTATTACGGTCAAGTTATTAAAAGCATACCTTTAATTTAGTCATAATATTTTGTTCGGTAATGTTTAATAGCATACTGAAATGTTAATTATTACGGCAAAACACAACATTTACTTTTTAACGAACAAAAGGGAATGGTGGTCATGCTGCCAGACCGAGTTTGCTTCGCTGTTCCGTTTCTTATTTCATATACAATAAAAGACTGCGCAAGTCATGTGATTGTTAAATGGACTGGAATGGAAAAGGAATGGATTGAACACGCAGAACAATTCACGCCCTTGTATTACGTAAAATTACGCGAATGTGTGTGTTCAAACCCGTTGAAAAAGCAGAATAAATAGTATGTTCATCCCATTTCCTTTTCCATCTTTGTTTCACTCAGTTGTAAGACGTCACGAGTAATGAATCCCGCCAAAGCCTCCCTAGTATCAATTTCTTTGTTTTCATTACAATACCAGAGTTTCCCTTTTACGCGAGCTACTCTGCGGGTACGAATAAATAATGTGACGCCTGTAAAATGTTATTAGGAATATGAGAATAATATCTTAATACTGCTTTATCTCCAACTGCGGCGTAACCAAGTGAAAAAAAAGTGTTGCGGGAATATAACAGTTTAACAAAAGTAAACTTTGTTGTCAAATTAAACTTTGATTTTACGGTAAAATGAAAGATGTGGACATATCAGTGTGGCAGTATTACACAAAAAGTGGCGATAAGTCAACGGGAACGTGTAACATTTGTACAAAAGTTATCAAAACGAAGTCCGGAAATACATCAGGTCTACTGAGAAATCTTTCACAGCACTCTGCCATGAAAAATGAATTTGATGACCTTCAGAAACAAAAATCATCACAGCCTAGATTTTCTAGTGTATCTGGTGAACCTGTGCCCAAACAGCTTAAAATATAGGATACATTTAAATGGTCTCCAAATCATGTGAAAGCTACAGCCATCACAAATTCAATTGGGGAATGGCTGGCTGATGCCACGATACCTTATAACACAGTGGAGAACACGTCTTTCATAAAAGTTCTTGGTACTGCACAGCCTCTATACAGAGTACCTAGCAGAACTACGTTTTCACGCAGTGTAGTCGCCGGCTTGTATCTTAAAGTTAAAGAAAATGTGAGCAAACAAGTGGAAGATGCATTGGCAAGTGTAGCTTCCATGTCTTTCACATGTGACTTGTGGACTTCCCTTGCCAATGATGCGTTCATGGCAGTGACATGCCACTTTATCAAAGATTTTACCCTCAAGACTTTTTGTCTTGGTTGTCATCACTTTCCGGGAGGTCACACTGGTGCTGCCATTGCAGATAAGTTTACTTCAGTCTTGCAATAGTGGAACATTGTCAAATTAAAAGATGCAATACCCCTATATGTAGTTACAGATAATGGTAGAAACATAAAGCTTGGTATGTCAATGTGCTGTGTAGAACTTGTTCAACTTAAATGTTTTGCACATACATTGCAGTTAGCATTAAATGATGCACTGAAGGAGACTGATGGAATGGGCAGCATGTTGAAAAGAGCTAGGAAAATTGTTGGACATTACAAGCATAGCTCCAGTGCTACAGAGAAAC
The DNA here is from genome assembly GCF_032445375.1 of Bacillus rossius redtenbacheri. Lineage (NCBI taxonomy): Eukaryota > Metazoa > Arthropoda > Insecta > Phasmatodea > Bacillidae > Bacillus > Bacillus rossius. The sequence continues at coordinate 31,356,691 of NC_086331.1, forward strand.
TTCATAAAATTCAAACTGAACTTGGACTGCCAGCACTGAGTTTGATCCAAGATTGTGCGATTAGATGGAACTCAGAGTATCTTATGCTCAGCAGGTTACTAGAAAATAAAGAAGCACTTGCATGTCATTTGGCCACTCAAAATATTGACAACTTAACAGTCTCTGAATGGCAACTCGTTCAAGGCTACGTCAAAATTTTGAAACCGTTATATGAAGCCACAACTGAATTATGTGCAGAACAGTCTCCTTCAGCTTCAATGGTAATACCAGTTTTATTTTCTGTGACACAATATCTCGCAGGTTATGTAAATAAAAATAAGGGAATAATGGGATCAGGTGTGGTGTTTGCTAGAGCACTGCTTCAGTCTTTGAAGGCGAGGTTCCCTTTGTTTGAGAGAAGTGAACCATATTACACTGCCATGCCTGTATATCCACGATTCAAGCACGTTGTTGTACCCAAAGATGAAAAAATGATGGCAGTTGAGCATTTGAAGCGAAAAGTGGAACAAATTTCACCTTCACAAACAAACACACCAAATAAGCTCAAGTGTTGAATTAAAATTTATTTAAGGCTTCAATATTGATCAATATTAAGTATATTATGAGTAACATGTATGTTTCAGGACACTAACTTCAACATTACCTACATTAACGTTAAAAAAACGTATATTTGTCATACATAATTTTTGAATGCCTACTATATTATTTTTTTAACAATGTGTACAGCTGTTTAAAGTTTGTATATCTACAAAGTGTGTATTTATTGAGGTTGTCAAAATGTTATATTTAAAGCAAAATATATTCTCTCTGATTCAGAAAAACCTGAAGCTCAAGAAAAGAAATCATCTCTCTGGAATGCGTTCGATGAACTGGCACAACAGGCTGAAAATAATGGCAACATGGAAGTGTCAGACTATCTTTATTTGCCTACTATTCCAAGAGCGGATGACCCCTTAAAATGGTGGAAAGAGAAGGGCAGTAGTCTTTACCCCCAATTGTGCAAAATTGCAATGCAGTTTCTCGGGATTCCTGCGACTGAGGCAGCCAGTGAACGAGTGTTCTCAGGAGCTGGGAACATCGTGAGCTGTAGGAGACAACTTCTTGCTACAGAACATGTGCAATAACTTGTTTTACTCCATGAAAATAAAAAAAAGGATGTAAAAATAGTGTGTTTAATAATTCAAGGTGTTTTCATTATAATTTGTTATTTTTATTGATACGATTATTGTTATTATTAGTACAGGTTATTTTTATTTCTTCTTAGATGATTTCTTGTTGATGCTTATCATCACAATTACCATGTTAGCTGCTAGACTTTTACCTAAGTGAGTGAATGTTTATTTATAATTTAGTGTAGGCCTACATAACGTGTGGTGCATGTCAGTTGTGCACAGGCAAATAAATTGTCATTCTATATGATAAACAACAGTTTTATGTACAGAACAATATATTTTGAAAGTGATATCTGCAGTAATTCTTGATTATTTAAAAATTTCTCATTCTCGTCTCGTTTCTCGCGAGAAAAATATTTTCTTTCTCGAAAATTTCTCGAGGCCTAAAACTCATTCTCGCACAACCCTAATATATATATATATATATATATATATATATATATATACACATACACACACATACTATAGAGAGAGTTACAAGTGGGGAAACAGGTTCGAAAGGGTAGGCCAATTAATTTATTGCAGTTTAATAATATACTAACATTGACACTATTATTCAGAATTAAACCATTTAAATGTTTGTCCACAAATCAATCACTCCTTCGTTCCGTTCACAGATCACTCTCCTCACTGTAGCTCGGCTCGACAGTAGCTCTCCCTGCCGCTTGTCTCTTGCCACGCACCTCTGTCCCAACAATCGTGCACGCCATGACCCAGTCCCCGATACACGAAGCCCGCCACTTGTCCAGTTATCGCTCGTCAAGGGGTCACTCGCCCTCTTCACTTCACTCTCCACTCCACTGGCTCGGAGGCTTACGTCACCGCTTTTATATCCCTGAGACCCCTTTCTGGAATGGTCTTGCACGCCTTTGATGTGTTGCCTCGTCAGGTGTAAACGACGCCCGAAACTACTAGAATAATGGCGTCCTATTACGCCACTTCATATGGTGCAATACCATTTCGTTTTACATACTATACTCTTTTTCTGGGCCAGACCAATTCTCTGAAATTTTGGGAGTATAATGGTTTTGAAAAGTTGTTCCGCCCCGCCACTAAGTTTATGTTTTTGCTTCTACATCTAATGAACACAGTTTTAGTTTGACGGTCATTTTGCCCTTTCAGTATGAAGTTGTTTTAATTTTAAAACTGCAGGGGCCACCAATTAAGTAGGAATGTAATATTTATATAAATTTTTAGACGATATGCAAAAAGTAAAACAGAAGAATATTTCAAACATGGGTTATATTCATATTAATAATAGAACATTTAGAGGCAAAAGATCGATACATGTGAGGAAATGATGAAATAACTACTGGAAATGCCTATTAACATTATTGAAAACTCAAAAATATATTTTTTTAAACTTTTTGTTGTTTGTCTGTTTGTTAGATCACCAATCGAAAACTACATGATGGATTTTGATAAATATTTTTATTATAAAGTTCTTTGACTAACTGAAAAACTAAGCTCTATATAATTACAGAATTCAACTTCTAAGGTGTTAAAAAAGGGGTAAGTAGGGTTTAAGATAATTAATTATCTCTAAAACTAATAAATCTAAAGAAATGATATTAGGTACCAATAATAAACATACAAAAATGTTAAACCAAAATATGTTAAATTTGGCGAAAAACCACCCCTAAGGTGTGAAAAAGGGGAATGTACGTTTTAAAATTTATTATTTATTTCTCCGAAGATGATTAAGGGTAGTAAATGATTTCGGGTCTAATAAAACCGATACAAAAACTACCACAGCCAAATTGTTATATTTTACGAAATTAAAACCCGAAGGGGTATAAAGAGTATAAGTATGTTTTTAAGATTATTAATTATATCTCTCGATACAATTAAGGGTATTTAATGATTTTAGTACCGTTAATAACAATACGAAAACTATCAAACACATTTTTTTTTGCGAAATTAAACCCCTAAGAGTTGAAAAAAGGGTAAGTATATTTTTAAGATTATTAATTATATCTTTGAATTTAATAAAGGGTTTTAATTGATTTTGGGCTCAATAATAATACCAAAACTACTAACTACATTTTTTTATATTTTACAAAATTAAAAACTTAAGATGTGAAAAAAGTATGTTTTAGAGATTAATAATATTATATCTCTGAATTTAATTTTACAAATTAAGTGACATTTGGTACCAATAATAAACCTGAAAATACAAACAACCAAAAATGTTATATTTTGCCTGATTCTAACAGATAGGAGTGAAAAAGGAGGATATATTTTTAATATTAATAATCATATCTTCGAATTTAACTAAGCCTTTAAATGATATTAGTAACTATAATGAACATATGGAAACTACCAAAAACCATTTTTATATTTTCCAGAATTCAAACCAAAAGGAGTGAATAAAGGTGTAAGTATGTTTTTAAAATTAATAGTAAAATCTCCAAATTTAATACAAGTAATAATTCATATAGGCCTATAGGGTAACAATAATAAACACATGAAAAATACCAAATACGATGTTTATATACATATATATCAAAATGCAACTCCTAAGTTGTGAACAAGATAAACATGATTTTAAGATTAATAATTATATCTCCAAATAGTATTAAGCATAATAATTTTTTTTGCCCATAAAAACATAAGAAAACTACTAACCAGAATGTTACCATTGAGCGAAATTCGACCTCTAAGGGGTGAAAAAGAGGTAAATATGGTTTAAAGATGATTAATTATATCAGCTTATCTAACCAAGGATAACAAAAGATTCAAGGGACCAATAATTAACATACAAAATCTACCAACCACAATATTTTATCAGTTTGCGAAATGAAAACCGTAATGGGTGAAAACGTTAAGTATTTTTAAGATTAATAATTATAACACAGGGAAAAAGAATGCGTACTTCAAGAGTTAAGGTGCTCCTCCTAGCATTGCGTTATTATCAGTAGGGAAACGTATCAGAGACAATGCTGGTATTTTTTAAACTATCAAAAGTGATGACACTGAAAAGTTGTTCAAGATGTAGTTTCCCGAAAAATGGGCACCCATTAGGTCAGAAAAAAGGGTTTTTCTAATTCTGTAAAAACCCTCTTCAAGAACCGAGATGTGAAACGAAGCATATGAATCGTATCTGGTGAGAAGTTAGAACACTCTCAGTTCATTCTGTATATAGAATCGGAAAAACCACGTTTTCATACAGATGGATCAAACCGCGTTACAGAAAGTGCTTTTGTTTTCTAGAACATGTGTTTGGATACTGTTATAAGTGATGAAGCATTTCCAACACCAAATTGCACTGGGGGTTTCTTCCGCTCACTGAGTTCTTGGTTGGAAGTGTAAAGCCTCGTTAGTCGACGATATGTTGGTTTAGCGATCTTGCTGGCGTCGCTGTGATCACGATGGGATGTAAGCAGGTCAATTGTGAAACCTCTGTCAGCCGAATCCACCGCACGTTTGCCCAAGCCTCTGACTGCAAGGCGCTAGTGTGCACAGGACACGCCACTACAAACGTATGGTTAGTTGTATACATTGCTGATGAGGCATTCCATATAGCAGTGATCCCGTGTAATTAATCGTGCACTGCAGCGAATACAGGTAAACGGTAAACATCGCACCATTAATTCATTACAGCCCGGATAAAAAAATTGGTTGTCTGTAAAGTCGGTTTACGGACGATAGTTTAACGTGACAACGTCGTAACAAAACATTGATGAAGTGATTGATCCAGAAGAAAAGGAAATATCATATTCGGCCTGAGACTGAGCCGTAATAGGTTTTTGCAACCAAACCATTTAGGCATTAAAAATATTACCTATATTTTTTGAGGAAGAAATTTGTTTTTAATTTTTCTATCTTTTATATGATAAAATCTACCTCTGCATACTTTTATGAATAAAACTGAATCAATTTTATTGAATTATCACTATTTTGTATGGATACAAAGAAGGAGTGAAATGAAATCTACAATTTAATTAATACATTTACTTTTATTTGCATTCATTAATTCAAATATATTTATTACTTTTGAAATGTTGCGTGCGCCGTATTTATTTTTACAAGTACAAAAACCTTTGAATTGGAAGTCATCCATGCTAACTACACGGCCACGAGACCATATTGAGAATAATTGTTTCAGATGGTATAAATTAATAATATTCCACGCACGATATTTGTTTTAATTTCTTTTAACTAGCATATTCTCTATTGGACTCGAAATATTTACACGCTCGTGGGCTCATAACTATAATACGGTGTGTGATTTAGTTGATCAAATAATAACTCATGACAAATAATTACCAATGTCAAACTAAAGCGTGAAAAGTATCATACCAGCAATAAATATTTAGTTACACAGCTAAAACAATACTCATACAACACTGTTTAAATATACTGATTTACATTAGTAATTAAAATAATACGTACTTGTAAGAACGCCATTTCCTTGCGAATATACTCCCGTGGCGCGGTGCACAACAATAAATAACCTCAAACCAGTACGTCGCCACGTGCCGGCCGAGTTCTCTGTACCGTCCGCAACATACCAGAGAGACACATCCGTAGTGGGACATCCGTAGTGGGACATCCGTAGTGGGACAATTTCGTGCGTGCAGCCAGCGTTCATCGATTTATTAGACGTTGTCACGTCAAAAAATGTTTGCTTTCCTTTTACGTCCAATAATTAAAAAAAGGATGATAAATTTAAGCAGATAATTTAAATTTTTTAATGTTTATAGTAAATACAATTTGATTTCATCGAAAAAAAAAAACAATGCCTTACTCCGCTGTGATGGCGCAGATATCTAGCGGCGAAACAGATTGTCGTGCCAAACTTAAGTCGTCTGTAATACCAATCTGAAGTTGAATTAGCCTTACTAACAGCAAGAATTAAAGAAAACACAATTATTGTAAGGGTGCGTTTCGTTATCAATATCTGTGGTGATCGCATCAATTTTAACCTCCTCGAAGCCGGTGTTACTCTCTGTACACGGCGGGACCTATGTTCATTCCACAGATTATATATTATGATGAACAGAGAATGCCTTTGTATTCATCATTTTCTTAGTATTATTTTTATTTGTTATTTTATTTTGACTATATTCACTTTTCATTGTGTTGTGTATGATTGCTTCGATATTCGCTTCTACGCTTCACACTGGATTTTTCTCCCTTATTACTTTTCTACATTTATTTTGTTTGTATTTGTTTTCATTTTGTACTTGTACAGTGCCTGACTATTATGGACTATGTCTGTTGAAAAGGCGCTTTATGAATTTATTTATAAATAAGCAATAAACATAAATAAAATAAATAAGTTTCTGTTTCCTGTACGAGTTCCGCATGCTTACTGATGCTTCAGGTACATCCTGTATGAACGCGAGTGGCTTAGAGGCGACTCTTCCTCGCGACTCAGACACCGCGAAGCCTCTAAAGCCTCTATCACACGATGGAAGTTTCCTTGGAAGGTTTTCCATGGCAGCAGGTCAGATGGTTCTGTGGAAGAACTAGCAGACCGAAGTTTTCGTAATCGGCTGTGTTCGAAATTCTGCGGAAGTTTTCGTAGAAGGTGGAAATTTTATCTAATCAGAATAAAGTGGTAGTGTGCCCCTAGTGTTAAAAATGGTAATTTATTTGGGAAGGAATGAAGTCATATTGATTATTGATTTGAAACTTGGTGAATATGTGGTCTGTTGAAGCAGTTACAGCGTTATGCGGAAATTATGAGAAACATCCATGTTTATACAATACAAAGAGCATTTACAATCATTATACAGCCATTTGCACAAGCTAGGCCTACACCAGTCACAATTCTACGTGTGATCGTTTCTTCCGTGGAAAAATCCATACCTGCTGCCATGGAGGCTGGACTAGCAGTTTTGCTGGAATCTTCAAGCGGAACCTGTATGAAACTGTCCATCGTGTGATATAGGCTGGTACAGGTGTATGGACAGATCTACGACCTCGTCCGATGCATGACCACTTCCCCTGCACTGCTTTTAGCTCCCTCTAAGAGACCGCCTGCCATCCCTTGGTCCGCCACGCAGAAGCAATCACTGTTCCGATTGGCAGTGGCCAATAGTCACAGAGCCGTGCAGCCACTCACCAACAGGGTGCGAGCACCTCTGGTCATAAATCCAGCAATGCATACAAATATGAAAGCGGGATACTCGTACAAGTTCCCAACCCCCCTGCGTGGTAGACTCCTTTCTACTCTGTGAAATTGTTCCCACATGTATGTGCCCAGGCTTTTCCCTGTGTCCATGCAGGTTTTACCTGAGCCCTGCTTAGCATAGTTTTAAGCTAGTTTTAAAAGAGAGGAGTTATTCATGGTGCCAATCGCTGCCATGGTTGGCCAATCCCTACACACAACACACGATGCATGCGACCCTCTCCCTGCATGGCTAAAACCAGTATGAGTAGGCGTACAGGCTTCGGCCTGAGACGCATGTAGCCACACCCCCCCCCCCCCCCACAAATGCACTTAGTTTTTAGCTAAGTAGGGAAAACAAATTAGTGAAAGTTCCGAGTTGGGAAAGTGTGTAGATTAGACAAGATTATTATTTTTTTTTTGACATTATGATCAAGAGTTCCTTGAACTAAGATTACATTTCCTTGACATTTTCTGCACGTTTACAAACTAATATAACATTTCGTGGTCTTCCTTAGCTCTGCCCCATACCAAGACGGCATCACTAAGGCTCGCCTAGAGCGCACAGTGACGTCACAATCCAAGATGGCTGTCGGCACCACATGCATCACAACCTGAAACCTGGCGTCGGAGAAACCAATATATACTACTTATAGGTATACATAAACACGTGCGTATTTGAATGCAACGTCGTTTCAAGGCAATAGGTAAAGAACTTTCGGATATTTAAGATTTTGAACAAACGAACATGTAGGCCTATATATTTTTATTTATATAGATTTTTTTAGGGCTTAACATCTTAAGATAAGCGATGTGATTTGAGACGGTAGCGCATGATGGTATCGACCAGGGACGTTGAAAAGGATTTGGCAATTTTGCTGGCGTGATTATACATGGCCTTGGTAAACCGGAATCAGTATTACCTGCTCAGGTTTGCCAACCCGGACTCACTGGGAGGCGCTCCTAGTTTGCCAGCGAACCGCGGACCTTCGCATTGCCGTATCACAACAGTATCTGGAAGTGTTTCGCCCATTCCAGGTCTATACAATCGCGACACTCACGCGTAGTTTTAATGCCCTGATCGACTTAACATGTGATACCTGAATACTGTGTTATTGAAATATTACATTTTGAACATTAAACCCTTATTTGTTTCAACTAGTTTTTGATGTGTAACATCTTAACTCTAGCTGTATGTCATTTGTAGAGACCCGAAAAACTCGCGGGTTCATTTCGTATTGTGCTAAAATTCAAATAATTATACCTTAGTGCTGCTTCTGTCATTGGTTCACTGTTAATCTGGAGGAGTGAGGGCCAATTAGAGACCCTCACTCATAGAAGTGTCGAATCACAGGCCACCAAGTCGAGAAGACTCACAAGTCAGCAGCCAATGAACAGTTGGCATTTGCCCGAGTGTGTAGAGGATATTGGAGTCCATCCTGGAGGTCATTGAACCCGCGAATTTTCCGGTTCTCTAGTCATTTGGTAAGAGTAATTTCGTGAATGGAACGGAAATCGCATGCAACGGAAATATGTGTCCACGGTGCTGCGACCTGTGGCGGATGGCGTGAACCAAAGTAAACCAATTCAAAGGGGAACCTTATAGTATTAACTGTTTGTTAACGAATTTTAACCAGATGGGCAGTATTTTAATATAATACTTTGTTGTAAACCAGATCCAAAGACGGGATTCACTATTTTTTCAAGTATTTTTTGCTTTTTTTCGGAGCCGTTTTTATTATGCAGTTTAAAATTCGTTCTGCTAATCCAACTATTTGAAAGTCCACGTAGATACTTCGTCAAAGAATTCTAGCAGCGGATGCAGAAACTACGTGTGATTCGCGTTAAGAAATTTAGCTAGAAACATATTTTGCGTATATTTACTACGCTCGGCATTATTTTAAGGAATTTTACGTTAAATTTACTGTCCAAGCTTCTTACTATAAGTGTATTTGGAACACGAGAACACATTAATTTTCTCGTTTCCGAGGTTAGATGTTACACTTTTCTGGCGAGTAGGTACTGAAAGACTAAATCAATTTTTTGAAATCCATTTGATTCATTTAAAAATAGCAACAATTTTACGACTACAAATCTAATTCTTAAGTGATACTAAACATTACTATACAAGATTCTTAAAGTTTTAGGCAAATTTTGCATTTATGGTATTAAATCGACCTATTTTTACGGTTGACCATATCGTGAAGATCTTGGAATGAATTTGAAAATCTTTGAAAATATTAAGGATAGTCACTTTTGTATTTTATAATAAAACTATGTACTGGTAATACTAATGACCAAAGAAGTAAGGCGCCTTTTCTTAGATAGAGAAAAATATTTCTGTTAATTTTATTTATTTGAATATTTATACACGAAAAAAAATCAGCATCAGGCAGTACAAAAAAAAATTAAATTTTATTTTAACATTAATTTTTTAAGCCATGCTTTGAACACCATTAATGAAAATTTATTTAAAATATTAACTGGTTTTATGCCGTGGTAAGTTATTCAGCGAGCTAAGCAGAACCTTCACGGGGCAAGTAAACAATGTTATTTTGTTTTTATGGAAATGTAGGGTTTTATTATTTTAATTAATAACTTAGCTATGAGTTACCTACGTGTTCGTGGTCTTGTGAAGTTGGTAGATGTTGGTAACGTAAGGAAATATTCTTTTTAAATCTTTCTTATTAAAATCTCGTGGCCCTAATTTATTCTACACTAAAAATTCAACAAATATTGTTATTTTACAAGTCTAGTCAGTACGTTGGTGTTAATGTCCGTAACTGTTTTAAAGGGCGTAAATGCAAATTTTACAACTACCGAAAAGTAAAATTTTTAATTAAACTTATGTACATAATTACGTGGAATTATTATTTTACTGAATTAACGTTTTGTTATCATTAAATTTTTATTTCGATTGGTTCATGTATATTATAATTTGGTATCGGGAAGACTTACTTAGCCAGCACAAGATCAGGCAGCTATAATTCTTATTCTTAGGGTTACAGGAATAAATGAAAGCCATAAACTCCCACGATGAAACTTTACTCAAAACATTGAAATATTCTGCAATTCTTTTGTAAGTACATCCTTTGTATGTCAGAGCCTTAATAATTGGAAAAACTGAGTTTGTTTGAATTGCCATACGTTGTTAAGTTCGTCATTAAGTTACATACAATTTTATTCTCTTTGACTATCTAACGAAAACCAAATTTAAATATTCAGCCAGTTTCATCCGCGGCAGATGCTACAAAAGAAAAATGCTCTTACAGCACCGAGTTGGTTAATTTGTTTTATTTTCATTGCAAACAATGAAGTAATCATGCTGTAAATTATTTATTCCAATAGTTTACTTTCATTTGTTTTTCAGTTACAAATTTGCTTCAACCAGATATTCAATAAACTTTAATTTTGAATTGTAAATGGCCACGCAAATGATCTCCTTGATGAAAACTGCGTGAAATTTCACAGCTTTTTAAAAATATCCAGTAACTATCTCTTGATTAAGTTGTAATCCGCCCTTTGCCATGGAATGCCGTCAGTTACGCCGCGTGTACTGTTCTAATACGCTTTGCTCCAGCTAGGACAGGGTGAAGTCACAAGTCTATGGTTGTGGGATCAGACAAATGAAACAACAGTTGAATTCAAAAATAGCCGCTCATAAAACTTTTCTGCTGGATTTCATTTTATGAAGAACTTTACACAATATTTACTCATTTATATTAAGATTTTATCACAAATCACAGACAGGCTTATGGTTTGGCGAATCAAACTATCTCGTACTTTCCAAAGGCCGAGATAATTCCCTGGGGTCGGCGTTTACGCCTCTTGCCCCAGAACCGAATGAAACAGCACCTGGAGCCATGGCACTTGGAAGGTCGGACACGTCAGTGCGCCTCCGTGGCGGTACCGAGATCTGCTTGCCTCTCCGCACATTGTCCCTCGAGGAGGCCAGGTCAGTGACCCCGCCAACCAGCACTAGTCGAGTGTCCTGGGCCCCGCCTCTGTTTGTGGCCAGAGCTTTACTGTCCTCTCTTTGTATTCTTATACTCTGATACACTCATTCACTGACTGATACAGCAGTTTCTTAAATCAGAACTAATATTCGTAGTATTTTGTAGAATGGTCTTGAATGTAACCATGGCGCATGCGGGAAGGACAGCAGGAGACGGGTCAGTCTGGCTGCGCCCTGGCTGGTCCTACAGGCCCGAGCAGCCGGCAGGACACCCGTTACCATGGATACTTCTCCCACAGCTGTCCTTTTGGAAGGTTTCTCTTCTCCCAAGCTACTGTGCAGAGTTTGATATACCAAAAATTTAACACGAAACCTTTAATTAAAACATATTATGAATTCACTGATACCTTAAATTAATATACCTACAAATAAAATAAAATGTGAAATAGGCATTTTTCAAAGATTGAGACGAAACATGAAATATTACAAGAGAGCTTAAGGAATAAATTTACAGGGAAAAAAACTTTAAATAATATAAATAAAAAGTAAATAAAAGGGACCTAGTCTCAAGGCACTGCTCACCCCACATTAGTTGTGGTTGCAAGACAGCTGGTCGCGACACGGAGCTCGTAGTGTGTTCAACTTACCAGGTCAACTTTTAATGATTATGTTTTTATAATTTCCTCTACTGCGTTAAAATATTATTAAAGGGATTATCTTACTATCTGATTTTTCATTTTTTTGTGTTCCACCCACTATTATATATGCTCTTGCCAAGAAAATTTCAATATAATAATTTCTTTGTTAATGCACCAATAGGCCTATCTAGTTTTGACTTTAGCACATTTGATAAAAATGTAACAAAAAATTGCATTTTACTTTTGACATGAATTACACACTCCTCTATAACTTCAAAAATATGAAACGCATTAAAATAAGTTTAGTTGAACCTTTTTAAAAGTATTGAAACCCTTTTTACTTAAGCAGTTTGAATAAAATATGGTAGAGTCGAATTAATTTTTAAGTCGGTTAGCTAAAACAACATTTTTTTAAAAATTAACTTGACATCACCTAAGTTTAATTATGCCTTAAAAGAGGAGAAACTTTAAATTATTATAGATATGCATCTCACAAAAAAAGTCATGCAGCAATGTTTTGGTTTCTGATCGTCTGTAGCATGACTGTGAGAATCAATGACTTAAATTGAATAGTGTAGCATATTAATACACGTTCACTCCCTTTTAACAATATTATTCAAAATAAAAATAATATCACCTTTCCGTCGAAGGCTGTGCGTAAACGTATAGGCGTGTTTTTTTTTATTTTCCTAAACACCCCTTCATATACAAAAAAACACATTATATTTATTACCTGTTTAAGCGATGAACTATTGTAATTGAATTTCATATTTAGGAGTTATTGTAAATATATATTTCTAAATATTGTAAATAAACGTGGCTGACAACTATTAGCACATTACGTTAAATCTTAAAAAATGAAATAGTATATCTAATTTAAAATAAACTAACTGATATAAAGGTGAAACTAATATTAGTTCAGTGTATTTAACTTCAAATAAAAATAAATTCTGAAATTAAGTCTTAATTTAAAAATTAATAATTTTCATTAAATCTGTTTTAATAGTCAAAATGTAATATTCTACATTGAGGCATAACAATGTATGTTTAATAATATACTAAGCAATGATAATTAAAATTAATGTGGTAGTTGTTTTGTAGTCATGGAACTACTTAAATGTTAATTTAATCTAATGAGTATTTTAAGGAGGGGAATAGTTTTATGCACTTAGATGAAATTATTCAAGCATTCGTGTATTTAATAATTTTTTCTAGACATTAACGAATATTTGTTGAGTATTGAACTAAAAACACTTGCACTGTACTGAACACACGTATAAAAAACACGCAGCAGCTACAAAAAAAAAGCATCTCTTTGAAAAACATGTTAAACAAGAACTTTCAAGATATTTTCAGGATCCCTCGTCTTGGCAGCTATGGCTTCCGCGTCTTGAAGTTCAAGTTCGCCAACGTTTCGCAGCATCTTGCAGTCAGCATCTTCAGATAGACAATCAAGCGCAGTCATTGTAATTTATAGGGACTGGAAACATTCACGATTTAAACGACCTCCAGGATGGACTACACAATTATCTGCATACTAGGGAAAATGTCACCTGTTCATTGGCTGGTGTGTTGAGAGACCTCGTTACCGGTTCGTCTCTGATTCGAAAGTTTTGTGGTCTTGGGTTTATCGCTGTTCCACAGTGCTCCACCTAAACTTTGAGTCAAAAGCAGACACAGCACTATGGTATAGGTATTTTAATTCTAACCTATATAGCGAAATAATCCGCGAAATTGTCCGGTCTCTAATTATGACTTCCACGTCAGTTTGCTGTATAATTTTATTTGTCTTAGGTTTTTATATACACACACACATAAAATATATATAGCCTATATAAATATAGGGGTCCGGAAAAATCCACTGGTTAAATGAATTCCAGGATTAGACTCCACAGTCCTATGAATACTCGGGCAAACGTCACTTATTCATCGGCTGTTCACGTGAGCGATGTCTCAACTAGATTGCTTGTGATTTGATACTTCGTTGGTTGAAGATTCTTCATTAGGTCAGAATTTTTCACGTGTAATATGGGCCAATTGCAGAAGTAGTTCAACAGTGTACAGTGCCTAACAAAATTTAAGACAATTGTTTTTATTATTTTTTTTAGTTATCATTTCATGTATATTTTTTGAACAGTGCAGAACATGAGACATATATCTAACCAAAAAGCATTGTGATACAACATTTAGTTTTCAAGATACATTTTTTAAATTTATAATATTAAAAAAAACCTACACTTTTACGTATCAATAATTTTGTGAATACTAAACCATTTGGTAAATACTAGTAATAATTATTTCCTCATTATAGTAAGATGTGGCAAACCATTTTTTAAAAATAAAAACATTAAAAAATTGCTTACATAAGAAATCAATTATTTGAATATTTTGAGAAATATAGGCATAAATAACGTTTATTTGCATATTTAAATATAAATATAAATATAAATATTGTCGAGTAAGCTAGCAAGTAAGCTTGTGAGTAACATTCAATAACCTGTTGTACAAGCTATTTATTAATGGCTAAACGGTCTCGCTAGCTCACTCAACTAGATTTATATTTATATTTAAACATACAAATACACTGTATTGTTTATTTCCTATATTTTTCAAAATCTACAAAAAAATTCTTATGAAAACATAATTTTATTTTTTCAGTATCAATCCACACATTTTAAAATACTGGGAAAAAATTGATACTGAAATTATCCAAATGGGTAAGTATTTAAAAAATAATAATATCAAAAAATGTAGGTTTTTTTAAAAAGTAAGTATCATAAATTAAAAAAATTGTATCCTGAAAACTAAGTGTATCGCATTGCTTTTTGGTTAGATAGCTGTCTCATGTTCTGCACTGTTCACAAAATATAGATGAAATGATAGATGAAAGTATCTTTTTGGATTTTAGCCTGTCGCGAAATGAAACCAAGTATTTTTCCTGTCGTTATGTATATAATTAAAATACCGCAGTTTTGACGTCGGTGTCCCAAGCTAGTCCGCAATCACTCGAGGTGAAGTTGGGATGGATACACTCAAAACCGGAAAGCCATGGACTTCGCTTTGGTACGTCATGGTGTCAGGTCGCACTGCTGTGCACAGATGCTGGAGGCGAAGGGATCACTTTATGAACCATCTCATAGCTAGAGACCGGAAAAATTCGCGGATTCCTTTTGAGACAGGCTGGAATCCAAACTCGTTTAGCTTAATGCTGCGTCAGTGATTGGACCGCAATTTACCTGAAGGACTCTGAGCCAATGGCAAACACTCAACAAAAGTAGTATCAAATCATAAGAATCGCAGTAAACAGGTGTCCCGAGTCGGTAGCCAATGACCAGGTGATAGTTGCCCGAGTACATAGAGAATCGTGGAGTGATAATTGAAACCGCGAATTTTTCCAGTACCTACTCATAGCCTGCCGGGTCGCTGGGCTCGGAACCGCCACCTTCAACACATGAGCTGTGGTCTGGTCTGTGACAAAAAAAAAATAAAAGTTTGCCCATATTGTGTTTTTGTATGACGATCAATAGCTACACTAATGCAGTGATGAACAACTAGCGGCCTTCGACAACATCTCGTGCCCCACTAAAATAATCTTTCAACAAATACGTTTTTTCAACAATACTGATAAAAGATGTAAATTTGGACATACGTCATTGCTGATTATATTTATGTCATAAGAAACCTCAATAACAGACAAGATAGGTAGATATGCAAACACACAGAAATGCCAAATTCAGGCGATGACAAAAATTAAGAACCTAGGCAGCACAGAAAGTTCCTTGGAAGGAATTAGTCAAAACATTATTGTAGCACAGACGGACACAATATGCCAACAACTACGAGACAGTAGCAACAATAACAGTAAATGAAAACAAATAAAGACTGTGGACAGCACGACGACCAACAGAAGATCCCAACGATGATACTAAACAGATTAAATAGACAACACAACGACAACAGAAAAACAGGCGTGCAGGCAAACCCACTGATGTGAAAAAAAGAAACAAATATTGTGGACGCTAAACCAACAACAGCAATGACAAACACAGTAAGCTCTGGAAAACAGGCTGCATATATACCTTCGACCCCCTCTCAGGGCGCGGTCAATGACAGGAGAGCACACCTCTGATTGGCCGTGCACCAGTGCTATTGGCTGGTGTTTTGTTGCGAAAATAGTTGGTTTGCTATGGATTTTTATGATAACCTTTGAGGGAGTAACCAAGGCACAAAAATATTTCTGTAAAATAAAGGCGTTACCCCTCAATTATTTTAATGAAATATTTTTGCTAAAGCAACAATATCCATGGTGCTTGTAGAACTTCGTTCAATAAAAAACAATCCAGACGCTTAATGTTGTATCTTAAATACTTTCTCTATGATTTACCCTTTAAATTATATTCAGCTGCAACTTCAAAGACGTATACCAGCATTGAAAAGCTCTTTAGACCGTAAGTCATATAGAGGTTTTCAACTTATTCTTTCGCGATGCACCTGCAGCCGAAAAAAAAAGCTGAATTCAGACTTACGCTGTATAAGACCAATAGAAATTATTTTTATACTCAAGAAAGAGAGAGGAAGGGAACGAGAGAGAAATACATACATATATAGGACTCTAAATAATATACATATGTAGTTGCAAAAGCTTTAAAATGAATAGGGTCACAATGCGCGGGATTACAATGAAGTTGATGAACAAACAAGTCCCCATTGTTGGCTGTAGATGGTAACATCGCCGTTTCCCGTTCAAGCCACTTCAGGACTGTCTGCAGGGCGCGGAGAATGAGAGAGAGAGAAATCCTTGTTGCTTTGTTTCAGACGGATGAAAACGGATCCGTTTCCTCGCTTCCTCTATTTCCGCCGTATGCCAAAAACACCATCGGCCCCAGGGAGAAATCTGAACTCAACAATTGAAACAATAACAATAAATGGAACAATACGAACAGCAGCACGATTACAGCACATTGTGTGTCACCTGAAGGATTCTTTATCTCAGCGGGCAGTGCCATATCTCCAGAAACATTTTATTTCCAAACAAAATTCGTTAAGACAATATCTATAAATATTGGCACAAAATAAAATGTCTAATATGGGTGATTCTATCGTCCCGTGTAGGTAAGTTGTATTTTTTTTTACCGTGCATAAATTACCAAATGGAATGTTTTAGAGTAGTATATAAAAGCATGTTCGGGTGCAATGTATTTCTTATGGTAAGGTCACTGATGGTAATATGGCCATGTTAAGCTTTGTTTAATTTTATTTTATCTAGTTTTCGGGAAATCCCCAAAAGTGTTTGATGGACATAATATCTAGGGTTTTTCTTGTCAAAAACCATTAACAAAACATTTTTTAATACATGTCATTATAAAATAACTGCAAAATAATAAATACATGTATTTGGGCCATATTAAAAGCATGTGATGTTAATATGGCCAATGATTTATAGGAAGCTGAAAATTAAGATTTATTAGCACAAATCATAAATAAATTGTATTTCTGATGAATATTTACTAATATTTACTTATACATACATAAGAATAAACAGCAAATATATTTTTTAAAACATATAAAAATACAGTTTTATTATTTTTTGATAATGAAAGTCTGATTGTAGATAAAATATGATATTAACAAGTAACATATTGGTCTCTTTCAAAATATTTACACTATAATAAACATTTCGGGCAAATAAAAAACTCTTTGTCATCTTTGGTGAGGCCAACACATTCTTCATGGACATATATTTCACAAACTCCGCACAGTCTCATATCCTTCACTTCATCATTGCAACAAATTGCACAGTACCAACTCTCAGACTTCTTTGAAGCAGTTATCTGGCGAACAGACTTTGTATTATATTTTTTGCTGTTTCCACTGTTCTTGCTGCTATCTAACTTTACATCCTTGTTATCTTCAAATAAAGATTTATTCAGTACAACACCCCTGTTGTTTATAGCAGGTTTCATAACCCGTGTGGTTTTCCGTTTTTTCTTTGGTGTAGGTAGCATTTCTCCAATGGAACCACGCCTGGACAGATTTGCAGTACTTTCGGGAATATGCAAACTATCAGAGTAATCTGAAGAACTTGAAGGTTGTGCCAAGTCTCCTGTGATATCTGAATCAGATGATGAACTGGTGCTGTGTCTAGAACCAAGCTGGCTAACATTTGTCTGTAGACCAGACGGACCTGCCAATGAATGGTCGTCATTGGAATTATGTTGTTCCTGCAACGCATAAGCGGTTACAGTTTCGTCTGCCATTTTTGTGTTAGGTGGTGGAAGCTCAGTAGCTATGCTGGGTGCAAAGGCCTCTTCTGGAATCACGAACGGATTGAAGGGGAAAATGCCAGTAGCCTTAAATCCACTTTTCATGTTTGCTTGTGTCATGGACTTTTCCCATGTTGGTGTAAAAACATCAGCAAAGTTCAATTTAGAAATGTCTTGCTGTTCTTTGTGCATATTAAAATAAAGGAGTGTGTGCTGATCCCAAAAAATCTCAAAACTTCGGAAACAACCTTTGTCTAAAGGCTGTAACTCATGAGTCGTGTTTGACGGAAGACAGTACAAAATAATTTCATTCTGTTCTGCAACTTCACATATGCTGTAGTCTAAATGTGACTTAGCCCCATCAAAAATCAGAAGACAAGGCCCACTTGGCTTGAACCTAGAGAAGTGATTCAGGAAGGACACAAAAGATTCGGTTGTCATGCTACCTTTTCGAGTCATTATTGTTGTTGAACCTGTAGGTAAATTTTTTTCCCAAGCTGGATTTTTTCTTAATCCAGGGAATAGGATCATTGGGGGAATGACATTTCCAGTAGCATTACCACAGGCTACAACAGTAACACTCTCGCCACGTTCCTTTGCAACAATGTGGACGCGCTTTGACCCCTTTTTCGCCAAAACCTCTGGATCTTTGTGCAGTTGTAACCTACAACCCTTCTCATCCATGTTGAATATTTTTTCAGGGAAGTTTAAAAACTTGTTCTCAGCAAGGACATTCTGTAATTTTTCAAAATGGTCTCCAACTATGAATTTGTTAAGCTTTTGAGCTCGGGCAGGATTTAGCCTTTGAGCTTTTCGTTTGCTAATTTCAGGATTTCTGGCCAAAAAGTTATTCAACCAGTAGCGACCTGCAGTTTCTTTAGTGAACCGGTGAGTTATCCCATTTTCACGGCAGTATTTAAAAACATTTAACTTGAGCATCTTTGATGTGAGTGGATAACCAACATTTGCTAGACGAATTATTCTCCTGCTAAGTTCCCTCTCTTCCTCAGTTTTGAGTGTGGCCTTACAACCCAATTTTGATTTAACATCTTGGTTATTGGAAAGATAACGGCGAAGGGTTCGCCTAGGCACGACATACCTTTTACTTGCTGCATTAACAGATAGGTTGCCAAGTCTTACAGCATCTACTGCCTTGCTGAGTCCATCTTGTGTCCAACTACCCCGCTTCTTTTGTGGATTGAAGGGATTCATTTCTGAAACAAAAAACAAAGAATTAACATTAGTTACAATTTAATTATAAGTTATTATTTTTGGCGCTATAATTAATGTATCGGGATTTTTTTATGTAATTTAATTAATTTTTATATAGAATTATTGAAAATATAATATCCAGTATGCTCTTTCAATAAATATTTTCCTGCAAAAAAAGTTTCATGATATTTTCACTTCATTACATTTTTACATATTATTCTTAAAAATATATTTTCCATTGTGCACTTTAATAAATATTTTCCCGCAAAAATGCACCAGACAAAAACAATTTAAATATACCCAGTGATGGCATCTAAGGAGTTTTTTTAAGTTGTCATTTTAGGTAGGTATCCTGTGTGAGGTACACATTTTTCTGTAATTTTTATTACTTGTCTCTGTAAAGGTATATATTAATTACAGTTATAAATAAACTCGTAATAAATAATAAAATCACATACACTAATAACAATTTACCTACGAGGGGCCATACAGTATGTATAAACCATTTCATTCACAAAATGTTGCTAATATGGCCAACTGCAGCTAATATGGCCACATGGTTGGCCATATTAACAACCTGGGTGACATTTCAAAAAGTCGATTATAGTTTTTAAATGGTTGAAGGTAATAAATCTTTTTAAAATACATTTAAATAAGTATAGAAATCTACGCACTGAGACATCAAATTTCTGACAATATCTAGTAGTACACTATTAAAATAAAATATAAACTTACCGGAGTAAAATAAGAAGAGTTCTCTGCTCGCAGCAAAAACCCATGAAAATGGCGTCTCCCAGGTGGTGTGCGTGCTGCCCGGACTCGGAAACTCTGTGAGCTCTCGACAATGGTGTTCCGAAGAACATGCCAGCACATTCTATCGGTATCCGCGCGAACTAAGTCAATGGCAGCCAAATGGCCATATTACCAACATGGCCATATTACCATCAGGGACCTTACTACGATTTTGGTGATGGTGGCTCGTTAATCGTAAGGATTCGACCATCTTGGACAAAAAAGTCCTCAAAATTCCTCAAAACTAACTCAAAATGACACAAAATTCCTAAACATTTCTCTATTTTGGGGGGGAAATTCCCGTTTAGAGCGAAAATTTCCCGTTTTATTCCTCAAAAATTCAAAATTCCATATGCCTAAAAAAATTGCCTTTGAAAGAACCTAAATTCCTAAAAGCGGCTTATGAGTCCTAAGAGTATGCCGCCCTAAGATGCAGAGGCCATGACATTGAAATTGACCGTAAACTTGAAATTCTTTAATTATTGAGCAAAAATTTGGAAAAAAATTCCAAAATTTATCAAACAATTCGCTTATTAAAATAATTATTAATAAGATCAATTTATGGCCTTGTTTCAACACTTGTTCGATGCAAAAAAATATAACTTCAGTTCAAAATTTTTATTGAAAAAATATGGTGAAAAAACCAAAAGAGGTATAAAACCTCATGCACCATTGATTCGATCGATTCTTGTCCATTATTTGATAAGTACATGACGAACGCAAAATATTAGTTCTACGTAAAAATAACTTATTTAATAAAATGTGATAAAAAAATCCTAACAGCGGCTTAAGTTCATCATCTACCAGCCGTCAGGAGGCTATCCATGCCATCTTGGCCACCAACATTGATATTCGAAATAATTACGCTATAAATTCAGGAAAAATAAAAAAAAATTATACATTAAATTCATGAATGACTCGATTGGTTCCCTTCATTGGTTTGATTCGCAGTAAATTAAAATGAAAATACATTTAAAAATAATGTTTTCCATTACCTTTTGAAGAATTTAACACTCATTCTATACGAAAAAGACTATAAACAATATACCTGTCCGACGAAATAAATACTTTTCCCTATGCCTACAATGGAAGTATAATTGTTAGATACTTCGAATACCTTCTAACAAGGTATTATACAATGTTAAGCGTATAGGCCAAATGACTTCGGACCACGAGGCCAGTCAATGTACAATGTCAGGCTATAGACCAGATGACTTCGAACGAGTCCAATCGACCTGATTACAAAAATAACGATCCAGAATCAACAGTAGGATACGATCGGGCGTAAGATGCGGTAGAATACAAGGACTCCAAATGTCTTTAGCTCCAGCTGTTTTTGGCTCCAACAGTCTTAAACAACAACTGTCTTTGGCTCCAGCAGTCTTTAGCTCCAACTGTATTTTAACCACAGTCTTCAGCTCCAGCTGTCATTCACTCCAAAAGCCATTGGCTCTAACATTCTATGCCTTCAAATGTAATTGGCTGCAAAAGTCATTGGCTCCAACAGCCTACTCCAACAGTCAGTGGCTCCAAAAGTCATCCACTCCAAAATTAATTGCCCCCAACAGTCTTTGAATCCGTCTTTGGCTCCAACAGCTCCAAATGCTCCAATTGCGCGAACTGTCTTTGGCCCCAACAGTCTTTAGCTCCAACTGTATTTTACCTACAGTCTATAGCTCCAACTGTCTTTGGCTCCAACTGTATTTGACTCCAACAGTCTTTAGCTTCAAATGTACTTTACCTACAGTCTTTAGCTCCAACTGTCTTTGTCTCCAAAATTCAGTGACTTTAAAAGTCATGGCCCTCAACTGTCTTTGGATCCGTCTTTTGCTTCAACAGCACCAAATGCTCCAAGTGTTCAAACTGTCTTTGGTTCCAAAAGTCATTGGCTCCAAAAGTAATTGTACCATCGCTCCAATTGCTCCAACAGCTCAAAGTACTCCAAAGTTTCAAGTGTTCCATTGATCCAATTGCTCTAAGAGCTCCAGAACTCAAATTGATGCATGAGTCCCAAATGTTCCCATTTCTCTAATTGGCTAACAGCTCCAAAAGCTCCAATGCTCCAATTGCTCTAATTACTCCAATTGCTCCAACAACTATAACTGCTACACTTTCTTCAAGTGCTCAAATTGCTCTAAGTGCTCCAACTGATTCAACTAATCAATTTACATTTGGCTCCAATTGTTTTCAATTGCATTTTGTGATCGAACTTAGCCTGATTGCTGATACAACTTTTTTATTACTCTCTATTTTGGCAGTCAATGGTGATGATTTTTATATATTTAAGTTAGAAGTTGTATTACGAGAACTAGGCATTAGATATAAATCAGATATAGACAATTAAATAATCACTTGAAACCAAAATGTAAATGATTTTTCTTCAACTTTATACACATGCAAGTAATACAATTAGTTATTGTATGTAGCCAGCTTCCTTCAGTTCTTTGAGCATGAAGGATACTTCTTTAGTGTGCGAATAGTTTTCTGCACAAAACGAAGCATGTAGAAGTCTTAACCTGTCAACAAATAGGATCTTCCCATGACGCGTAATCAATCTCATCTGCTGCTGTAATCTTCCTCGCATGTGTAGAATAAATATTAATAAGATCTCTGGAGACTTCCATGTTAACACCAGCCTCAAGGGCACTTTCGTTATTGACCCAGTGATCATCGCAAATCTGATCTGAAAAATTATATTTTACACGTCATTTCCAAAATTTTAATCTCAACGGTTCATTAAAGTCTTCGATATTGTGAGCTTCAGGTATGCCATACAGTCTTCGATATTGTCAGCCTCAGATGTGTCTTCATAGTCTTCAAACATGTCAGTTTCAGATGTTTGATTGCAGGCTTCGATCTTGTCAGCTTCAAGTCGTTCTCCATTGTTCGCATTTTCATGGAGGCTACAATAATTTGGTGTAATATCTTTTAACTAGCTGCCCGACCCGGCTTCGCATGGCTATACTAATGGAAAAAAATCAAGCCACATCTCCCATTTACAGTAATGGTAAATAAAAAAAATTCAGTGAAAATTTTTTACAATGCTGTATAATGTACCGGAGAGAAAATGAATAGCACCGATGGTTTCCCGACTCGTGCACGCAACTTACAACTGATATACCCGTACTTCGCTACGGCAGTCTATAGGCAGATCACTCTTGCGCCGCTCATTATACATGCCCCTCCTTGTGGGTACGCCACTGCCGCGCGATGCCCGTTGCCATGGAGACGCAGAAGGCATGAACAATGCAAAATCCTGTTCTCATGCAGACAAAGTACCCACTGTTGCCTGGTTTTAACCACCCATGGGATCTAATTTTCGGAAATGTCATCCTGCGTAATATAAGGAACATTACTGTGAAGTTTCAAGTCTGTTAAATATATATACTTGAAAAAAGGGCAATAAAAAAACAAATTAAACACAGAGAGAGGAAAAAAACAATAGTTTAGGTTTGCGATTTAAAGTGATAAAAAGTATTTAAATACTAATTGAACTCTAATGAGGGTACTGATTGCTGCGTTGTTAATATCACACGGGTGTTTTTTACTTGTAAGGAAAATTAAGAATGATAAGGCATCTAGTGAGTGGCAACAATGTTAATAGGCAATAGGAAATAAACTTCTAGCGCCTGCGGCATTGTCAACACACACTTCGTACGTGTACTGCATGTTGTATCTAACCCCCTTCAATGCATTTGATTCTAAATTGAACTTTTAGTAAGGATCCCTAATGTTATTGATAATATAATATAGCCTATAGCCTTCCTCGATAAATGTACTATCCAACACTGAAAGAATTTTTCAAATCGGACCAGTCGTTCCTGAGATTAGCGCTTTCAAACAAACAAACAAACAAACAAACTCTTCAGCTTTATAATATTAGTATAGATTTCCCATGAAGGTGCTACTTTCTTTATTATTTTTAAAATTTATATTTTTATCGAGATCTAGGTTAATATTTTTAGCATTAGAATTTTTACTTTCTTGGTAATCACTATAGTCATTTAATATACGGCCTGCGTTTCACATCATCATGCTGTAGATTAATCCTCGTTATCTTTAGTCAGCTTATTTGTACAGGCCTTGCAATATTTATTCAAGATATATCTTCGACTAAAGGTTTTCTGACAATGACTGAAACTTAATAGTTTTTGGTAAGGAACTTCTCTCATGAAGTTTAGAAATTTTTCTCAGGGTAACCTTATTGCCGAAGTATCTACAGCCATGTCTTTTTGATACAGCTATAGGCAACGACCCAGGATACATGTTAGATTTAACGACTAATGCGACTAATGCCAGATGCAATCTGACAGTTTTAAATTTAAAACCTTCCTAAATATATATTTTTTTAAATTTTCCATTAGCGAAATTTATTTATCTTATACACGAAACTTGTCGCAAGTAGTTTTTATTTTCAACAACAGATGGCGCCACGTGTTGCGTATTGGTAAATATTATATATATGACGAGGTCTAAGACTATGATGACATACCCGAAGCTCACAAGATCAAAGAATGTGATGAAACATTGAGACAAAAACTATGGAAATGACGTATAAAGTAATTTTTTCGGATCAGGTTTTTGGATGATCACTGGGTCAATGATAAAAGTGCCCTTGAAGTTGGTGTTTAAATGGAAGACTCCAGATATCTTATTAATATTTATTCTACACATGCAAGGAAGATTACAGCAGCATATGAGATTGATTACGCATCATGGGAAGATCCTAACATATTTGTTGACGGGTTAAGACTTCTACATGCTTCGCTTTGTGCAGAAAACTATTCGCACATTGAAGAAGTATCCTTCATGCTCAAATAACTGAGGGAAGCTGGCTACATACAATCATGACTTGTATTATTTGCATGCGTATACAATTGAAGAAAAGTTAATTATATTTTGGATTTCAAATGATTGTTTTAATTCTCGAAATCTGATTTGTATCTAATTCCCAGTTGTAATACAATTTCTAACTTAAAGTTATAAAAATTATCACTATTGACTGACAAAATAGAGGGTAATAATAAAGTTATATCAGCAATCAGGCCAAGTTCGATCACAAAATGAAATTGAAATCAACTGGAGCCAAATGTAAACTAAGCAGTTGAATCAGTTGGAGCACTTAGAGCAATTTGAGCACTTGGAGAAAGTGTAGCAGTTGGAGTTGTTGGAGCAATTGGAGCAATTGGAGCAAATGGAGCATTGGAGCACTTGGGGCTGTTGGACTATTAGAGAAATTGGAGCATTTGGGGCTCTTGGAGTAATTGGAGTTCTGGAGCTCTTAGAGTAATTGGAGCATTGGAGCACTTGAAGCTTTGGAGTAGGCCAACTTTGAGCTGTTGGAGCAATTGAAGCAACGAAACAATGGCTTTTAGAGTCACTGAATTTTGGAGCCAAAGATAGTTGGAGCTAAAGACTGTAGTTAAAATACATTTGAAGCTAAAGACTGTTTGAGCTAAAGATTTTTTTTTATCCTACCGCATCTTGCGACCAATCGTATCCTACTGTTAATTTAGGATTGTTATGTCTGTAGTCAGGTCGATTGGCCTCGTGGTTCAGAGACATCTGGTCTATAGCCCAACATTGTCCAAGATCTGGTTGGAAGGTAAGTATTCCAAGTATTTACAAATTATACTTCCATAGTATCTAGGCATAGCGAAAATGTATTTATTTCGTCGGACAGGTATCTTGTTTTGAGTATATTTTGTAGAGATAATGATTAATGAACTCCAAAAAATGTAATCGGAACCAGAATTTAAAATTTATTTTAATTTTTAATTACTCTTATCACTGACTGAATCCAACCAAGGATGGTAATCGATCAAGGCATTCATTATTTTAATGATTAATTTTTTTAATGATTTTTGGAATTTTTCCCAAATTTCTAGCAAAATAATTAAGAATTTCCAAGTTTGCGGCCAAGATGGCATCGGTAGCCTCGTGACGGCTGGTAGATGTTGAACTTAAGCCGTTTTTAATATTCTTTTCGTGTTATATTAAGTACGTTTTTTAGGTAAAATTAATTATTTGCATTCGTCAAGGATGAAAACCAATGAAAAGAATCGATCGAAAAAATTGTAGGCTGATATATGAGGAATTTGTACATCTTTAAGGTATTTTTTTAATAATATTTTATTGAATGGTGTTTTTTACCTAAAATTACAATTTTCGCATCGAAAAATGATCGAACTAATGAAATAAATAGATCAAAACAATAATTATTTTAATAAGCGAATGTTTTGATGTATTTGGCATTTTTTTCCAAATTTTTGGTCAAAAATTAAAGAATTTGAAGTTTACATTCAATGTCGAGGTCATGTCCTCGGCGGCTTAGGGCGTCTTGCTTTTAGGACCCTTAACTCGCTTTTAGGGATTTGGTTTCTTTTAAAGGTAAAATTCTTATGAGACATTCCGAATTCCGAATTTTTGAATTTTTGAGGCATAAAACGGGAAATTTTTCACTCAAACGGGAAATTTTTCCTTTGATATAGGGATTTTTATTTATTTTGAGTCATTGTTGAGGAATTTTGAGTCCACGATGGCCGAATATTTACGATTGGCAAGCCACCACGACCCAAATCGTAGTTCCTTAAGAAATACATTGTGCCCAAACATACTTTTATATACTACTTTTTAGACATGTTATTATCCCATGAACTACGTAGAGACTGAAAAATTTCCGTATTCAATGGTATTCAGGATAGACTCCAATACTCCCTACATACTCAGGCAAATGCCTCATGCTCACTGGATACTGACATGTGAGACCAGTCAACTGGGATGCTTCCGATACGATATTGATTGGTTGTATGTTCCTCATTGGCTCGAAGTACTAGAGATAAACTGTGAACCAACCAGAGACGCAATGTGAAAGTACATGTGTTTGGATTCTAGCGTGACGCTTAAAGGATCTGCGATTTTTCCGGTCTC